>NC_060218.1:12403216-12656584 GCF_907164935.1 Osmia bicornis bicornis
TAATAACAATATCATTATTACTATATCCACATTAGAAATAATGTGTTCTCGACGTGAATGAGGGTTTTCGGAAAAGGAGGGGATTCCGTCTTTTCAAAGACGTGGGCGTCGAGGAGAAGATGAACGACACAGCTTAGCGGTCACTAATTGTGCATAACTTATAATTTTTACACAATGAGTTGTGAATTCAGCACTACAAAAAATCACATGTGTTTGAATTTGGGATTCCACGATTCACAGACTTCGCCGTGCAAGGTACTGAAATGAATTTAAAATGCTCTAAACTCGAGTAACGATAAAGATCTTGGTCGTTGTTGTCGCTTGATAATCGCTCTATTAATTGCTTACGCATTAATGCCGTAACGGTTCGAATTTAGGAGTTTAATATTGGCGAGCGCTGGCTCGGCGGCTTAGACAGCGCAGGCAGCGATACTTTACTTATTGTGAAGACAGGGTTATCGAGCCCGTGTTACCGACCGAGATATTCGTCCGAGTTTGATTAGCGAAATTCGTACACGTACACACGTTATAAAGATGCAGAAACACCGTGGCCCCTCTCTTTGAGGTAACTCTGCACTATTCTAAGCTGTATTCAGTATTTCGAGCTGTGAATGCCACTTCCAGCGCAGCTGTGCAGAAGAAGAACAAGAAGAAGAAGGAATATCACGGAATATGTGCGTGACGCCCCTTTCCTTGAGGTATATCTGCAAATATCTCGAAAACGGTGCGAGCTATGGCAAAATCGTAAGAGACCTTTTTTGTAGGAAATTAAATTTCCTACTATTTATGTTCTATGACATTTTTTGATCAGATGCGTATTTTTCGAGATATATGGGGATATTTAAAAGTTCCGAAGCCACACATACATTATAAGGATGCAGAAAATCTGTGGCCCCTTTCTTTGAGGTAACTCTGCACTATTCTAAGCTGTATTCACTATTCCAAGCTGCAAATGCCACTTCCAGCGCAGCTGTGCAGAAGAAGAATAAGAAGAAGAAGAAATATCACGGAATATGTGCGTGACGCACCTTTGCTTGAGGTATATCTGCAAATATCTCGGAAACGGTGCGAGCTATGGCAAAATTTTGAGAGACGTTTTTTGTAGGAAATTAAATTTTACTACTATTCCTATTCTATGACATTTTTTGACCGGATGCGTAGTTTTTTTGAATAGCTCGATATATCTCGAAAAACTACGCAATCTGGATCAAAAAATGTCCTAGAACATAAATCGTGGGAAATATAATTTCATACAAAAAAGGTCTATTAACATTTTGCAATAGCTAGCACCGTTTCCGAGATATTTGCAGATATACCTCAAGCAAAGGTGCGTCACGCACATATTCCGTGATATTTCATCTTCTTCTTGTTCTTCTTCTGCACAACTGCGCTGGAAGTGCATTTGCAGCTCGGAAATAGTGCAGAGTTACCTCAAAGAAAGGGGCCACGGTGTTTCTGCATCTTTATAACGTGTGTAGTGTACGAATTTCGCAAATCAAACTCGTACGAATATCTCGGTCGCGTAACACGGGTCGATAATCCGTCTTCACAAAATAAGTAAAAGTAATCGCTGCTGCGCTGTCTAACTACCGATCCGAGCGCTCGCCAATATTAAAACTCCTAAATTCGAACCGTTACGCCATTATGCGGAAGCAATTCAGAGAGCGATTATCAAGCGACAACAACGACCAAGATCTTTATCTTTACTCGAGTTTAGCAGCATTTTAAATTCATTTCAGTGCTTGCACCGCGAAGTCTGTGAATCGTGGAATCCCAAATTCCAACACAAGTGTGATTTTTGTAGTGCTGGAATTCACAACTCCTTGTGTAAAAAATTATAAGTTATGCACAGTTAGTGACCGCTAACCTGTGTCGTTCATCTTCTCCTCGACGCCCAACGTCTTTGAAAGACGGATCCACGCCTTTTCCGAAAACTCTAATTCTCGCCGAGAACACATTATTTCTAATGGTGGATAGTAATAATGATATTGTTATTAAATGTACACTGATCTGTAGGAATGGGATCAGTATATTACTTATATATAATGTAGATACACTAATAATGATAGTGTTATTAAATGTACATTGCTTGCACGAAGGAATCAGTATATTTCATTATTTTCTAATGTACACGTAGTATAACGATATTGTTATTAAATGTACATTGATCCAGTATTAGGGAATCAGTATATACATTATATCTAATGAAGATATAGTAATAATGATATTGTTAGTAAATGTACACTGATCTGTATGAAGGATCAGTATATTACAGTATATCTAAGTGTGGATACGTAATAACGATATTGTTATTAAATGTATATACATATCGAATGCAGATATAGTAATAATGATATTATTACTCAATGTACATTGATCTGTAGGAAGGGCCAGGATATTACATTATATCCTAATGTGGAGTAGTAATAATGATATCGTTATTAAATATACACTGATCTGTGGCACGAACAGTAATTACATTATATCTAATGTAGATATACTAAGAATGATATTGTGATTAAATGTATATTACATATCAACCGCAGATATAGTAATAATGGTACGTTATTAAATATATATTACATATCTAATGCAGATATAGTAATATGATATTGTCATTAAATGTACATAGATCTGTAGGAAGGTATCAGTATATTACATTATATCTAATGTAGATATAGTAATAATGACTATTGTTACTAAATGTACATTGATATGTAGGAGGGTATCAAGATATTACATTACATCTAATGTAGGTATAGTAATAACTCCCCTGGAGGCGGGGGGTTTACAGAATACGTCTCCAGCCTCCTTGGCTTGTCGTAAAAGGCGACCTGAACCTCGCTCGCAACCTTTCGGATATCGGCCGCTGGCTGACTCAGTGACCCAGTTCTGGCCACTACCTGCGATAGGGTGACGCAATCCGCTCATCACCGTTTGCACGCGCCTCCCATCACCCAACAAGACGTTAAATCTCACAGCTCTCACGCGGGGTTCAAAATCCAAACTTTGAAAAACAAATTATATATTGCTTTATCGCTCGAACACCTACTTCTCCCTTTGTCAGAATTTTGGAAACAATTTGTATCAACTTTATTTCGCGAAAACCGTATTTAATTACCTCTAGATTTAATGTAACCTTCACGACAATCTTAAAAGTTAGTTTCGATACATATCAATTCTTAATTATAATTTCAACATGGTTTTTACCACCAATCATCAATTCCAGCCTCCTGATAATTCTCAGATTTTGATAAATTTTGAAACTTTATTTACATGTTTCCAATATTACATTTTATTGAGTTAATTAAATTTTAATTTTCGCGCCGCGCAATTTTCATCAGCAACCTCGAATCCTGAACGTATTATGCTCGCGTCTCGGCCCTCCTCCGGTTTTGATTCGCGGCTTCTTCTTTGATCCCCTGCGCTCGCTCCTCGCAGCATCCCAAGCTCGAACGGTCCCTCTCGCTGTACCGTTGGCAGTGGATCGAGACCGCCGGCCTGATCCTTCCTCTCGCTGGCCGACTCTTGGCGAATCACGACCCTACCCGCTCTTCTTCTCAGATCCTCCTATGCATACGTAACTACACGTAGCATATCCGCTTACGGTACCCTTACACACGTGTATTATAGAATTGAATCTCCCTGGAGACGGGGGTTACAGAATACGTCTCCAGCCTCCTAGGCTTGTCGTAAAGGCGACTAAAAAAGGAACCGCGCGCGAAGCCCCTCAGGTGGACAGCGACGTGCCCGTCGTGCACGAGCGCGGCCGTCCGCAACCCTTCGGATATCGGCCGATGGCTGAGCTCATTGACCCAGTTCTGGCACACTCCTGCGAGCGGGTGACGCAATCCGTGCATCGCCGTTTTGCGTGCGTCTTCCATCCACCCAACGAGACGCAAAAATCTCACAGTTCCCACGCCGTTCTAAAATCCAAACTCTGAAACTCAAAATTAATACATGCTTTATTGCCCGAACACCTACCTCTCCCTTGTCAATTTTGGAAAACAATCTGCATCAACTTATCAAGTTAGACTCGATACTATCAATGCTCATTTATAATTTCAGCGTTGTTTTTCAACTACATATCATCAATTCCTAGCCTCCTGATAATTTTCAGATTCTGATAAATTTTGAGCTTTATTACACTTTTCAAATTTCAAATTACATTTTATTAATTTAAAATTTTAATTTTTCGCGCGCGCGATTTCCAATCAGCGACGCTGAATCCCGGATATATTATGCTCGCGTCTCGGCTCTCCTCCGGTTGCTGAATTCGCGGCTTCTTCTTTGATCCCGTGCGCTCGCTCCTCGCAGCATCCCAAGCTCGAGCGGTCCCTCTCGCCGTGCCCGCTGGCAGTGGATCGAGACCGGCCGGCCTGATTCTTCTTCTCGCCGGCCGACTCTTGGCGAACCCTACCCCGCTCTGCTCCTCAGATTCTCCAACTGCATACATACTATACGTAGCATCCCGCTTGCGGAACCCTTACATACGTGTAGTATAGAATTGAATCGGTACCCTCAGATACGTGTAGTATAGAGTCGAATGAAATGAATCTGAATGAATGGATGAATGCATTGCGACAAACGGCACGAGCATACCGAAGCGCTACCGCGTGCTCTCGCACGAGCATCCCCCCGTTCGAAAACTTTTCGCGTCCTCTTCCCACGCCCGGAATTCGCTCATCGAGAGGTTTAGCTCACCCAAATGTGTGTTGCAGTCGAAGGTGTCCAAGCGACCCAGAACCCTCGCGCTCCGACATTCCTTCGATCACGCGATACCTTACGTTTCCATCCCTGCAATCCGGATTTCGCCCATCAAGGGGACAGCTCACTTAACCCGGTGCTGCTGCCCCTGATGTCCAGGCGATTCGGCCTTACCTGTCGCGAGCTCACACGAGCTTCCCACGGAGTCGAATTACCCTACGCGCTCTATCCTCAACCTGCCAACTCGCCCATCGACCCAAATTGTGTTATGGCTGCAGATGTCCAGGCGATCTAGGTCGGTTCGGTACGCGTTTTAAAGGGCATCGTTGCGCGCCTTTGCAATGCTTCTTTCGCGAGTCCACCTATGCTTGGTAGTTGCCCTTAAGAGACTTAGCTCGCCCAAATTGTGCGTAGCGGTCGCTGGTGTCCAGGCACCCAAGCTTTCCTTTCGCTCGCTCTCATGCGTGCATAACCCAGTGCGCGTAAACCAAATCCCGGCCTGAACTCCGCTCATCGAGAGGCTTAGCTCACCCAAATTCGTGATGCGGTCGCTGGTGTCCCAGGCGGCTCAGGTTCTCCTTTCTCGCAATTTCGCGAGTTTCCCTGCGTTTTCGCGACCTCTCCCGGGCTGGAAATTCGCCCATGAGAGGCTTAGCTCGCCCAAATGTGCGTTGCGGCCAGCTGATGACCAAGCGCTCAGCTTATCCCGTTCAATTCCTGCGTAGCAAACACATGGATAGGGAAAACCAACTCTTCAAGGAAAATTTACAACTGTCGGACGGTGTGTACGCACAGCGGCTGCAGGATGCCCACCTAATGCATCTGTACCTTCTGTGGCTAAATGAAATCACCGTCGGCCAAAACGAGCCTGCGTCATGAGCGGAGGCGCGCTGGGGTTTATCCGCGGACGTTCTCGGGCGACTGAACGCCTTTAGGTCGTCCGAGTCGGTCGATGGGTAAGCAACATCGTGGCTACACAATATGCTCTCCATCAAAGCCCCTTGAGGGTGCCGGAGGTGTCTGTGGCTGATACGGAGCAAGTTTTTAGTGGGTATTGGGGTACTGTAACGATCCAACTCAGAGAAACTTGTTTTGGTATGTACCTTTGAGTCCTACACTGCCCGAGACCCCTCCTAACCCGACGGGTCCCTCGCGTACGTAAATGTATTTTCTTGCAGTCAAAATATAAAAAAAAAAAGTATAGAATTGAATGAACTGAATGGATGGATGAATGCATGCGACAAACGATACGAGTGGCCCGAGCTCTACCGCGTGCTCTCGCATGAGCATTCCTTCGTTCGAAAATTTTCGTGTCCTTTCCCACGGCCCGGAATTCGCCCACAAAGGAGACTTAGCTCATTCAAATTGTGTGTGGCGGTCACTGGTGTCCAGGCGACTCGGGCATGCCCCATACGCGGGCTCGTACGAGCACTCCCTCGACTACGCGCTACGTTTCGCACCTTATCCTACGTCTGGAATTCGCTCACCGGGTGGTCCAGCTCATTCCTACGAGTGCTGCTGCCGCTGGTGTCCAGGCGACCCGGAACAACCCTCGCGCATCGGCACCCCTTCGATCACGTGATACATTACGCTTCCATTTCTAAAACCGGATTTCGCCATCAAGAGGACAGCTCACGGAACCTGGTGCTGCTGCCCCTGATGTCCAGGTGATCCGGCCCTACTTGTCGCGAGCACATACGAGCTTCCTTCGAACACGGTTACCTTACGCGATCTTTCCCTAACCTGGAATACGCCCATCGACCCAACTGTGTTGCGGCTGCAGATGTCCAGGCGATCCAGGTCGGTTCGTTACGCGTTTTAAAGAGCATTGCTGTGCGCTGCCAATTCTCTCTCGCGATCTCTCCCATGCTTGGTATTTGCCCATTAAGAGACTTAGCTCGCTCTTAATGTGCGTAGCGGTCGCTGGTGTCCAGGCAACCCAAGCCTTCCTTTCGCTCGCTACCATGCGTGCATTCCTTAGTGCGCGTAACCAAGTCCTGGCCCGAAATCCGCTCATCGAGAGGCTTAGCTCACCCAAATGTGTGTTGCGGCCACTGGTGTCCAGGCGGCTCGGGCTCTCCTCTCTCCCGCATATATCGAGCACTCCTTCGTTTTCGCGACCTCTCCCAGGCTGAAATCCGCCCATGAAGAGGCTTAGCACATCCTCATGGTGGTTTGCGGCCGCTGGTGACCAAGCGGCTCAGCTTATCCCACCCATCTCCTGCGTAGCATACACACGGTTAGGGAAAAACAACTCTTCAAGGAGAATTTACAACTGTCGGCGGGGTGTACGCACAGCGGCTGCAGGGTGCCCACTTAATGCATTCTGTACCTTCTGTGGCTAAATGCAATCACCGTCGGCCAAAATAGCCTGCGGTTTAAGCGGAGGTGCGCTGGGGCTTATCCGCGACGTTCTTTGACGACTGAACGCCTTTAGGTCGTCCGAGTTGGTCGATGGGTAAGCAACATCGTGCCTACACAGTAATGCTCTCCATTACGGCCCCCTGGGGTTGCCGGAGGTGTCTGTGGCCGATACGAGCAAGTTTTTAGTGGGTATTAGGGTACTGTAACGATCCAACTCAGGGAAACCTGTGTTGGTATGTACCTTCGAGTCCTACACTGCCCGAGACCCCTCCTAACCCGACGGGTCCCTGGCGTACGTAAATGTATTTTCTTGCTGTCAAAATATAAAAAAAAAAAGGTATAGTAATAATGATGTTGTTATTTAATGTATATTACATATCTAATGCTGACATAGTAATAATGATATGGTTATTAAATGTATATTACATATCTAATGTAGATATAGTAATAATGATATTGTTATTAAATGTGTATTACATATCTAATGCAGATACAGTAATAATGATATTGTTTATTAACTGTTCTTTGATTTTTAGGAAGGTATCAAGATATTAACTTACATCGAATGTAGATATAGTAATAATGATGTGGTTATTTAATGTATATACATATCTAATGCACATATAGTATTAATGATATTGTTATTAAATGTACATTGATCTGTACGAAGCAATCAGTATATTACAATATTTCTAACTCAGATATAGTAATAATTATATTGTTATTAATGTATATTACATATCTATGCTGATATAGTAATAACGATGTTGTAATTAAAAATGTATATTACATATCTAATGCGATATAGTAGTAATGATATTGTTAATAAATGTACATTGATCTGTAGGAAGGCATCAAGATGTTACATTATATCTAATGCAGATACAGTTATAATAATCCCCTATATGGGGGTCGAAAACATGGAGCCCTCGCGGAAGGACCCTACAGCAGTTCTGTGAAGAATCTGGATTACACCCTGTACTCTCCGTAGGGGTGATTACCTGTGACAGAGGAGCAGGCAGTAAGATTGATATTGTCATATGTAATGACCTTGCTTTAGGAGATTTGGTTGACAGTCGAGTACTTACCTCTTACACTGCATCCGATCACCGATACTTGATGCATACCTTTAGTGGGGAACATAATGCCCGACGTAGGTTCCTTGAAAATAGCATGGGCCCTAGAAAAGTTGACCCTAACAAGGAAGGGTTTTTAGGTGTCCGCCTCCGATTGTTTTGATTTTTGGATATGTTTTAGAGGGCCGAAAAATAAGGTATACGTATTTTTTTATTTTTGCCCGTTTTCATATTTAGGGGGTGAAACGACCCTCTAAAGTTTCGGCTACGATAGGCTATCTCGGAAACTATCATAGATAGAAGAAAACTTTCGAAGGAAAAGTTTCATGGTTTTTTATGCACATATAATAACTGGTCATAAATTTTGTAAAAAATAATTTGTTTATAACAAAAAATTTATTTATAACATTATTTTAAAAGTAATCACAATTTACATAATAACAAAAAAGAACATAAATTCGTTTCTGAATCCATTGATGTATTATATGCTATGTTTGCCTCTTACATTTTTGCACATTTTAATATCATATATGCATCGCGCACATACGCCGCGTCGCGGTCATACCAGATATGGATGTCCGGTTAATATCCATTACGATATCTAGCGTTTTCCATGTATAATGGGCATTAATAAGTTATTTAAAGCTTACAAGATTAATAAAAATTATATTAGTACATATCTGCGTATTAATATGCGATACAGATAGTAAGGAATATAATAAATGTAAATTAATTTCCGGTACTAGTTACATGATTGGTACAATTATATTTCACGTGTATGTTAGGTATGTATATGTGGTATAAATTTATAATCTGAAGCTTTTGTAAGATACATGCAGTTTACAAAATGGTTTACTTAATATTCATATTTGTCGCAGAAGTGATATTCATGAAAAAAATGTTTTAAACAAAATGCTTTCTTACACCAAGAGCATCTAATTATTGGTATTTCATCACAGAGTGCACATTTCATTTGTGTGTTCTCTTCGAAAGCAAAATCTACAGGATTCACTAAATCTCCTGATTTTTTTTCTGTGTATCCACTTTTGTACCAAGCATACTGGAATAGATTTTTATATCTTGGTGAAGATAGTTGATTGTGTACAAGTGATTGTAACTTAATTATATTATTTCTTAAATGGAGATTAACATCGTAATCATGTAACAGCACATCATCGGAGAAACGCCTAACATAATTCTTCCACACCCTAAATCCATAAACATCTAGAGGTTGGATTCGGCCAGTGGTACCTTTTGGTATCATCTTAATTACAATTTCTTTACCCGTTGGTTTCGCATTATGTATATCTTGTTCACAGTGTCCACTCCAAGAGTCTAATAACAACACAGACGTTGTTTTAGTATTAGGAAAAAAGACCTCTTCCAACCAGATTTTGAAATGAGCTACAATATTAAATTGAAATCTTTAGTAATTATACACATGTATATTGGTAGTTATCAATCAAAAATAATTTGAAGGTATTGGTTACCAGAAGTGAGTTTTCCAGATTTTGATGCAGTCACGTACACATTAGTCGGTTTGAATAATGTTTTCTGAACTATTGGTCCAAATTGTCCATTTGCTTCTTGCAAAACCATAAAAAGGGGCGACAACAATCTTCCATCAGCAGTTATTGTTGGTTGTATTGTGTAACTATGCGTTGTTGAAGGTACAGATTCTACAACACACTCTACTTTCTTTTGGCTTTTCACTGCTAAAGTTCGTCCAGAATGTATTTCTAATTGAAATCCACTCTGGTCTGAATTGTACATATTTTCATCTCCGTATCTCGTAATCAAAGGGTTTACTTCATTGACAAAGTCCGTAGCTTTAACTTTCAATACTTCATCGTCTTCTATGTCTTTCGTGTTACAAATTTGTTATTTTTCGAGAAACAATACGATGAGCTTTTTTAAAATTATACAGCCATGTTTTGGAAGCTTTAAATGTCATATGATCGTTACCTTGTTCTTTATATGCTTGCAAAGCCCATCGTCGTATATCTCTATCATGCAAAATATAACCGGATTCAATAGCTTTTTTCATATTTGTTGTCACGAATTCCAAAATTTGAGCCAATCTTTCTTTTTTAGTTCCACTTGTTTCAATTTGATGAGCCCATCTTCGTAATTGTCGTTCAGAAAAAACAAGTCTAAAATTATGTTGAACAGTAGCAAGTTTACGTTTTTTTTTCTCCCTCTGTCCAAACGCAACTGCTTTCCGCTTGTAATCGACATCAACGTCTTCATCACGCTGTGAACAAACTCCAATATATGTCTCCCCAGACCAATTTTCGTTTGCATCATCTTCTTCAACAGCTTCAACCTCACATTCTTTAAATTGATCCAAAAAGTCCAATGACGATTTTCAGAAACTTCAATTTCATTAAATGCAAATATGTTATCGAGCAACATTTTTTGAATGGCTTCTTTCAATTGTACTTCCTCTCTTGTTATAGGAGTATCCATCAGATACATCGTTTGAAATGTGGCTAATAACAAATTAATCACGTTCATCGGATTGATAATCATTTTTAATCACTGTATTACAAAATCAATGCTGTGATAAAGTTGAACGCTCAGGTTTGACTAAAGAACTAACCAACTGTCGGGGTATAAGTAGCAAAGCTTCGCAAAATATAACGCATGACCTGATAAACTGCTATTGTTAAGCATACAAAAATATCAAGTGACTCGTACATGAGTGGCAGAACTTCTCAAGAAAGTGCAATGTTTCGTCCGACGCGGAATACAATGCACGATGGTTCTCGAAGGTTGGTTTATGACATGAACGTGCAAAACAAATTCTGGTAGAGATTAACTTTTCCACATTTTTATTAAATTTTACAACCGACAATTTCACTTTCGCGCGACAGTAAACTTTATTTTCTCGAACCTCTTTAATCCTAATACAATAGCTCCGAATTTTGCGCCTCGCCGTCCCAACAGCTCGAAGACATGTCATAAACCTGGAGACCTGAAGAGTCGGTCAGTAACACGTGCATAACGGCATCTGCTAAACAAAGGTCGACTTGAAGGAAACCATGTCACTCCGTCAAACCTTCGAGAACCGCCTCCTTCCACAAGACAACCCACACCCTCTCTCCAAGAGGGGTGGCCAAAGGGCGTACACGCGAGTCCACAATTTTTAGAAAGGGACGTTGATTGGAAAAGGCAAAAAATCAGCAACGCCTTGGACAGCACTACGAGGTGCCATGGCAAACATCGGACGGTTTGCTCGACACTTCTCTTTCGAACGTCGCATCGTGGAGAACACAAACTTATTTAGTTTCGAAGTACAACTGGCATACGAAATCGGCCACAGAATAATCGTCATTCACGTCTAGCAGTCGAGACGTGAATTAGATTTCTTTCTATTGAACATCGTTCGGTTCAGGTGTAGTGGCATACGAAATCGACCAAATTCAATACCTACACATTTATCGGCAACAAAAAAAGAACAATCGATCTCAGTGTCCAAAATTAACTTGGCGGACACGTGTTGTGTAGCGTCGCGTACCACAAGGTTTAGTTGGGCCTTACAACCCCAACAAAGAAACAATCCGCGCGGCGATACGCAACACAAGTTTCTACGCGTTCGAAGAAACATGCAAAGTGCACGAATGATGGTTTGAAGAACTATATATACACATATGATTAATTGTCTACTGTTTGTTAAGTGCGTAAAAAGTATCACTTCTATATGCATTCATTGATTCTGGTTTATTGTTAGAGTCACATGATATGACTCATGCTCGGCCGACTGTACTTCCTTGGTTATTTGATATATAGATTGTAGTGTAATAAAAACAACAGAAAGAATTAAATAAAATGTAGCTGATCATATATGTTGTTTGCAAGAGAAAATCGTTGCAAGAAAGATATTGACCGTACGTCATATTTGGTATGACCGCGACGCGGCGTATGTGCGCGATGCATATATGATATTAAAATGTGCAAAAATGTAAGAGGCAAACATAGCATATAATACATCAATGGATTCAGAAACGAATTTATGTTCTTTTTTGTTATTATGTAAATTGTGATCACTTTTAAAATAATGTTATAAATAAATTTTTTGTTATAAACAAATTATTTTTTACAAAATTTATGACCAGTTATTATATGTGCATAAAAACCATGAAACTTTTCCTTCGAAAGTTTTCTTCTATCTATGATAGTTTCCGAGATAGCCTATCGTAGCCGAAACTTTAGAGGGTCGTTTTCACCCCCTAAATATGAAAACGGGCAAAAATAAAAAATACGTATACTTTATTTTTCGGCCCTCTAAAACATATCCAAAAATCAAAACAATCGGAGGCGGACACCTAAAAACCCTTCATTGTAAGAGTTTTGAGGACAAGTTCGTACTCAAGTTCAAGGACGGAAGTGCTCCCCCACTGCGTACGACAATAGAGGAGATAGATATATTCTTGCAGGATGTTGAAAAGATGATCGAAGAGAGTCATAAACCTTACCTGTCAGGATGGAAAGAAAAACCACCAGTTCCATGGTGGAACACGGAGGTTGCCCTGCTGAGGAAAAAAGCTCTAAAAAAGAAAAGGATACTTACCCGAATGAAGAAGAGGATGACAAATGACGACGAACATCTGCGCTGCGCCCTGGCGGAATATAAAGATGCTAAATGCCAGTTAAATTGGCAAATTAGGAAAGCCAAAAGGGATGCCTGGAAAGCCTTGGTGGAAACGGTGGATACGGATGTTTGGGGAAAGCCGTACAAGGCTATCTTGAAATTAATTAAGCCAAAGGGTCCTCCCATGAAAATGGATGAAGACGAAACTGAACGAGCCATCAAGAAGCTCTTCGTCACCTCCGAGGTGCATGCAGAGTGTGAGAGAAGTACAACTATACACGCAGCGCAGGAAGTGGATGTCCAGATGCCTGAATCTTCAGAGGTTGAAACGGAGATTACTCCTGAAGAAGTAATTGTCGCGGCTAGCAAGATCAAGCCTAAGAAAGCGCCAGGTCCCGATCAGGTTCCAGCGTGCGTCATGATATTACGCGGTGGGAATTATTATGGTGGGAATGATATTACGACGCGAGGCGAGCGCGCAACGTAAAAGATCAAAAAGAAAAGAAAATTGGAAAGATCGATTGTCAATTTTCCTGATTCGATTAATCGGTGCGATGAGAAAGGTTTCGCTGCCACCAGCTCTGACCGCGTATGACGCGTTAACGTCCTCTACGAACAGAGCAATTTTTAAAAGACGGAAATTTAGATAGGATTTATTTCCGTTGGGTTCGTCAGTGTTCTAGATCCCATACGGGTCCCTCCTTGAAACGTTGTGTTGGTATGCGTGGATTTGATGTAAGAATAGGTGTTGTAACTCAAAGTAATAAAGTAGACTGGATAGTGTGCAACAAATAAAGATGTAATTCAAAAACTATTGAAGGTAGTACAACTGAAAATGACTATTGAGTTTAGTGCTATTAATACTTGATGATATTAATGATTACTATTAGATAAATTCAATCCAAAAACAATACTGGTTTATCAAGGGTAAAGATGCTTAACCTATTGTATAATAATGACTATTGTTTTACCCGAAAAACGTGTGAGATATATATATATTGATCAGAAAAGGTGTTTTTCCTTTGATTCACAATGAGACTTTCGAATATAATTTTTAAACGGATTTGTAGTTGAAACCCTATGCCAGACGACTGACCCGACCAAATATAATATGAAGATGGAAAAATTGGCGGCAATCCGCGAGGAAACGACCTGAATGGAGAGACTCTCACAACCCCCGAAAGGGCTTTATAGGTCGTCCCTGATAAAATATCGCAGTCGAGACAATCGTCACACACAAAGTCGCACAGATCAAAATTTGAAATATTAATATAGCATATAGTTTATAATTCGGTACCTGAACGTGAAAATCGAGACGATCTAAAATGGAGAGACTCTCATAACCCGTAGGCTTATTAGATCGCCCGTTTTGCCTGGTCGAAAATAATCACAATGCCGTGCTCGACGAATTAGTAATTAACAGGCTTACCGTGGAAATGTAGAATATGATATACGATAGATAAATCGCTTTGGAATCGCTATAGAGTCGCTGAATAATCGCTGTTGATTCTGGAACACCAAGAGAGATGATGAGGAAGCTGTCGCACTAACACTTGTCGCGCGCCCGATTGCCCTTTATTGCGTATGAAAAATTCAACTAAGACGAACACAAGACGATTACGATTTTTTTGGAAAAATAGAACGATTAAACGCGATTGGATTTAATACGAAAATTACGCGATCAACGGATTAAAAGAAAGAGAAAAAGATAGAGGTTTAATAGTATGAAAGTTTAACATGCGCGTCTCTGAGTCTTTGCCGCGTATTCGCGAAATTCACCCTCACGACACTCTGCCTAACGGGTAGGACTTGCCGCGCAGCTAATTTACACAAAGTACAATCGACAACTCTATCTCTAGACGCACGGGCTCCCGTCACGACTTACTCGATTGTTCGACGAAGAGTGATCAGAATCGATCGCGATCCTGGCCGGAAGGGCCCGTCGCGAGGATGATGTCCTGCGTGGGGACATTCCAACAAATCATAGCGCGTGACGACAGCGTCGCGCGCGTCGCTATTGGTCGAAGACGCGTGCTAGCTAAATTCCTCTAGACTATGTTCTTTCTCTCTCTTGGTTTCCATCTTTGTCTAACGGCTTCTGGTGTTTCTACGCCGTAGAATTTTTCTGGAATATTCTATTTCTCGCTTATAATTTCAATATCAGATATAAACGGACATCAGCAATTATTTAAATCTGAACTAATATTTAAATCAGAACTTCTGAACAATAAAAACGAATAATTATGAATATATTATACTATTATGTGTAAACTATTGATCAGGGATCGCGAAATTCTTTGATTAACAATTGGCGGTTTTGTAATTGTTGTTCGCAAGTCGCAACGCGAATTTCGCTGGTACGCATGTTGTAAAGTATTCGAGGGTTGAACGAAATTCTCGATTATTTAACATATCCTTTGATTATTAAATAGAATACTCGCTATTACATTAGCAGCGTATTTAGTTCTAGAACGTTCTTACTGTTTGAAAAATTACCGTTGGGTCTTGGTTTCAGGCAAATTCTCGGAATTCGATACAAAAACTTTTATTGCCCCGTTCGACCCTTCGCCCCTAAACAGTCTTCGAACGCTTGCTAACGCTCGCTTGCGAGGGTTCTCATTCCTCATTTATTCTATCAACCAAATGTTCAAACAGATAGATCAATCCGCGTTTCCATTCCAGCACTCATTTCACGCATACAATCGGATTAGGGACCGACTGGCGCCAACGCGTGCAAAAGAGAAGGCTATCAGTTAAAAATTGAGAGTTAGATTAATCTTTACGCTTTTGCGCAGTCAACCTGAGGAGACCCCTATAATGCGAATCACTGGCTAACTGCGCAGCGAACGCTGTTTATGATACCTCTCCTCTGTCGAACTCGAGTTTTTGTGTAGTTCGAAATCTGTTACTACGCAGTTGAGCACGACGATAGTTTCAAGGAGGGGTAATAACTGAAGAAAAGAATTAAGAAATGTAAAGAGAATAAAGGATAGAAAAGACAAAATAGAATAATTATAAACTCAAGCTCTTCCCTGTGATTTTCCCACATGAAGAAGTCTCTTATAACCCGAAGGCTTGATGAGAAAACACAGAGTCGAGGAGGAAATTGAAAAAGATGAAGTAGTAATTCGCCCTCCCCACGTCCCTTACATGAGGAGCCTCCTATAACCCAAAGGCTTGATAAGGAAACGTGAGGCGGACAAATTTATAAAATTTTCCAGACGTGACAGCCACGCGACTGGGCTGAGACGAAGCCGGGGTGGGTTTTTAGTGGGTATACCGGGCACATCCCGCGAGTCCCACACTGCTGGGTCCCATAACATCTAGACCCCGCATGCATAAGAAAGCATTTTCCCCCTGGTTAAAAAAAAAAAAAGATACAGTCATAATGATATTGTTATGTACCGCATATTACATATCTAATGCAGATATAGTAATAATGATATTGTTATTAAATGTATATTACATATCTAATGCAGATATAGTAATAACCATATTTTTTTTAAATGTACATGGATCTGTATTAAGGAATCAGTATATTACATCATATCAAATGAAGATATAGTAATAACGATATTGTTACTAACTGTACACTGATCTGTAGGAAGGTATCAGTATATTACATTATATCTAGTGTGGATATATTAATAATGATATTGTTATTAAGTGTACATTGATCTTTAAGAGGGATTCAGTATATTACATTATATCTAATGAAGATGTAGTAATAATGATATTGTTATTAAATCTATATTACATATGTAACGCAGATAGAGTGATAATGATATTGATATTAACTGTTCTTTGATCTGTAGGAAGGTATCAAGATATTACATTACATCTAATGTAGATAAAGTAATAATGATGTTGTTATTTAATGCATATTACATATCTAATGCACATATATTAATAATGATATTATTACTAAATATACATTGATCTGTAGGAAGGTATCAGTATGTTACATTATATCTAATGTGGATATAGTAATAATGATATTGTTATTTAATGTACATTTATCTGTAGTAACGAATCAGTATATTACGTTATATCTAAAGTAAATATACTAAGAATGATATTTTTACTAAATGTATATTACATATCTAATGCATATCGTAATAATGATATTATTATTATATGAATATTACATATCTAATGCAGATATAGTAATAATGATATTGTTACTAAATATACATTGATCTGTTGGAAGGTATCAAGATATTGTATTATATCTAATGTCGATATAGTAATAATAATGTTGTTATTCAATGTATATTACATATCTAATGCACAGATAGTAATAATGATATTGTTATTAAATGTATATTGAACTGTAGGAAGGTATGAGTATATTACATTATATCTAATGAAGGTATAGTAATAATGGTATTGTTATTAAATGTATATTACATATCTAATGCTTATATGGTAATAATGATATGGTTATTAAATGTATATTACATATCTCACGCAGATATAGTAATAATGATATTGTTGTTCAATGTACATTGATCTGTATGAAGGAATCAGTATATTACATTATTTCTAACGTTGATATAGTAATAATGATATTGTTATTAAATGTATATTACCTATCTAATGCAGATATACAAATAATGATATTAATACAAAATGTACATTGATTTGTAGGATGGTATCAGTATATTACATTATATCTAATGAAGATGTAGTAATAATGATATTGTTATTAAATCTATATTACATATGTAACGCAGATAGAGTGATAATGATATTGATATTAACTGTTCTTTGATCTGTAGGAAGGTATCAAGATATTACATTACATCTAATGTAGATAAAGTAATAATGATGTTGTTATTTAATGTATATTACATATCTAATGCACATATATTAATAATGATATTATTACTAAATATACATTGATCTGTAGGAAGGTATCAGTATGTTACATTATATCTAATGTGGATATAGTAATAATGATATTGTTATTTAATGTACATTTATCTGTAGTAACGAATCAGTATATTACGTTATATCTAATGTAAATATACTAAGAATGATATTTTTACTAAATGTATATTACATATCTAATGCATATCGTAATAATGATATTATTATTATATGAATATTACATATCTAATGCAGATATAGTAATAATGATATTGTTACTAAATATACATTGATCTGTTGGAAGGTATCAAGATATTGTATTATATCTAATGTAGATATAGTAATAATAATGTTGTTATTCAATGTATATTACATATCTAATGCACAGATAGTAATAATGATATTGTTATTAAATGTATATTGAACTGTAGGAAGGTATGAGTATATTACATTATATCTAATGAAGGTATAGTAATAATGGTATTGTTATTAAATGTATATTACATATCTAATGCTTATATGGTAATAATGATATGGTTATTAAATGTATATTACATATCTCACGCAGATATAGTAATAATGATATTGTTGTTCAATGTACATTGATCTGTATGAAGGAATCAGTATATTACATTATTTTTAACGTTGATATAGTAATAATGATATTGTTATTAAATGTATATTACCTATCTAATGCAGATATACAAATAATGATATTATTACAAAATGTACATTGATTTGTAGGATGGTATCAGTATATTACATTATATCTAATGTGGATATAGTGATAATGATATTGTTATTAAATGTACATTGATCTGTAGTAACGAATCAGTATATTAGATTATATGTAATGTAGATATACTAGGAATGATATTGTGATGAAATTTATATTACATATCTAACGCAGATATAGTAATAACGATTGTTTCGTAGCGGAACGCTAGTTTTAAATTTCGCCGGAACTATCCTGACAAGGATATGCAGGAAGATTGTGAATAAGGTAGTTTAATAAAGAATCGAAATTTGTCACTCAATGATAACACAAATCACTTTATTAGCTCCGCTTCCGCGATTGTAGTTTCGATAAGCGTGTAACTTCCTCGCGACACGTTGAAGGCGAAACGAATATTAGTTTTGCGTTTTAGGAGTCGAGCAAGCGATAAACGCGTTGATAGAATTAAGCGAGACACGTGTACGACGTTCGATGTTTTGAACAAGAGTGATCCATCGATCACCTACAGGCAACGCGATCACGCGTGGCGCCAGGATCGAGGATTTTGTGACGTCATTCACGGACGAGTTAATTTGTCAAGCGGGATTCTTAAACTAAGCGAAATTAATGAATAAAATTAAATCTTGACCTAACTGTCGTCTTAATTTACAACCTTAACATACCGCCCGCCTCGGATGTGCGCATCCGACGACACAATCAACGCAAAAAAAAATAACGATACTTAATCTAGTGACAGCCGCCCGCCGTCGCAGAGCGAGTCGACGGCCGTGCCTCGCTGGCATTTCCGGAATCGCAGGCTTCGCTTTCGTTTATTTCTATTGGAAGAAAGCACAGCTTTACAAGTGGCCGTTTAAATTCCGAGTTCGCCGTTTTAACCGTGACAACACGGGTTACATTGTCCGCTCCCGGATGGCATTTTATAATCCGCGCGAGTTCCCACTTGCACGGAGGGGCAAGCGGGTTTCGAAGGAGAACAATCCGACCGACCTTCGCAAGGTTGTTCGCTGTGCGCCATTTCGTACGTTGTTGCAACGTGTGAATATAATCCGTCGACCATGCCTTCCATACACTTTCGGAAAGTTTCTTTAATAATTGCCAACGAGTTAGGCGTGTATCGTGGACATCGAGAAGCGTTACTGACGGAACTGCTGTAATAGCGGTTCCGATCAGAAAGTGACCAGGCGTCAGCGCTGTATAATCGTCCAGATTGTCTGAAAACGGTGCTATTGGGCGTGAATTCATACATGCTTCGATTTGACATAACACCGTGGTCAACTCCTCAAAAGTGAGGGTGTGAGCGCCGATAACACGTTTCAAGTGCTGTTTCATACTTCGAATCCCGGCCTCCCACAGTCCACCGAAATGCGGAGCGGACGGGGGAATGAATTTCCATGCGACTTGGTCACCCGCAATTTTATTAAGAAAGTTCGGATCGCGTGTTGCAGCTCTGAACGCTGTGGTCATCTCTTTGTCGGCACCTTGGAACGTCGTTCCGTTGTCGCTGTACATAGTGACGGGCAAACCGCGACGAGATACAAACCGATCATAACAAGCGAGGAATGCATCGGTTGAATAGGACCCTACTAGTTCGATATGCACCGCGCGAGTGGTCATGCATATAAATAACGCAGCGTATGCTTTTACCGATTTATATCCGCGACCGGGGTTCGCTCGAACCAAGATTGGGCCCGCATAGTCCACGCCACAATGTATAAAGGCTCTTTCTGAGCGAATAACGCGTGCTGACGGAAGATCTCCCATTAATTCCGACGGGATTGTCGCACGCTGTCGAGCGCATGTGACGCATTTGTATAAAACTTGGCGAACAGTAGGACGCGCTCGTATAAGCCAGAACTCTTGCCTCAATTTCGACAACGTTAATTGAGGGCCTGCGTGTAATAATTTCCTATGCAGATGGTCTATCAAGAGGGACACCAAAGGATGAGATGCAAGGACGATAGGATGTTTCATTTCTTCTGTCATTGCCGCATGACGAAGCCGCCCGCCAACACGAATCAGACCTTCCGAATCGAGATATGGGTTTAGTGAAATTAATTGACTATGTCGCGAGAGAGGAAGGTTATTCTGCAAAAGCTGCACCTCCCCCGGATGGACCATTCGCTGGATATATTTTAACCAGAAGGTTCGTGCTCGGTGCATTTCGCTTGGGAGCAACGCGTTCGGAGTACAGCGCGTCTCCTCTGAAACTTCTTCAGATGAAAGAAATGATCGACCAGGTATGCGAAGCGACTTAATTTGATAAATGAAACGCAAGATGTACGCGGTCACGCGGATGAGTTTGGTCCAACTAGAAAATCGCGTGGCTAAATCCCATGGTTCAGGCGAAGAAATTGCATGAAGAGTTACAGCGCTACGTTCCTCCAAAAGACCTGTTGTTTCGAGCGGCGGTATGTCGCCAGGCCACGATGCTGATTGCAATTTAAGCCAGGGCGGGCCGGACCACCATAATGAGTGGTTGATAAGCAACGGGACGCTCATTCCCCGAGAAGCACAATCAGCGGGGTTGTCCTCTGACTGGACATGGTGCCATTGACATTGTGGAACAAGCTCGTGAATTTCCGATACGCGGTTCGCGATAAATGTTTTCCATCTGGAAGCGGGTTGATGAACCCAGGCGAGAGTAATAGTGGAATCCGTCCACCCATGCAATTCGCATTTGATATTGCCGAAAGATGTTCGTATAAACGCCATCAGTCGAGCGAGAAGCAAAGCTCCACATAATTCAAGTCGCGGAATAGTTAGCGATTTGAGCGGAGCCACTTTGGATTTTGCTGCGAGCAACGATACGACGACATCGCCATTGTTAGTGGCAACTCGAGAGTAAACTACTGCCGCATAGGCATGCTGAGAAGCATCCGCGAAACCGTGCAACTCTATTTTCGGGATCCGCGATTCGTGTTCAATCCAACGAGGGAGATTTATAAATCGAAGGAGAGGAAGCTCGGTACAATAAGTTTTCCACGTGTGCTGAAGCTCGGTTGGAATGGGATCGTCCCATTCACACTTCTGCAACCATAATTGCTGCATCAAAATTTTAGCGACAATGACGATGGGAGCCGCCCATCCGAGCGGATCATACAATTTCGCGATGGTCGAGAGAATTTCCCTTTTCGTTGTCGGAAGAGATTGGTTTATGGTAATATCGAAACGGAACGCGTCCGCTTCGGGATTCCAATTAATACCGAGGACTTTCAAATTTTCATCGGGCAGCAGTGGTTTACTTGTAGCGTGACCGTGATCGAAGGGATCAATATCTGCAATTAATTCGGGACAATTACTAGCCCATTTTCGCAAAGTGAAACCGCCTCTTTGTAATAAGGCTATCACGTGGTCGCGAGTTTGACGCGCTAGTTGTGGATTATCTGCACCGAACGCGCAGTCATCCACGTAAATTTGATCCCGAAAAACCGCTAACGCAAGGGGATACTTCGTTCCTTCGTCTTTTGCAAGCTGTTGCAGAACGCGTAACGCGAGATAAGGCGCGGGCCCAGTACCATATGTAACGGTCAAGAGCTGAAAATGGCGCAGTGGATCCGACGGTGAAGATCGCCACAGAATTCGTTGATAATCAACGTCCTTGGAATTTACGAGGATCTGTCGGTACATCTTAGCTATATCTGCTATGAAGACGTATCGATAAAGACGCCATCGAAGCATCACGGCAGGTAAGTCAATTTGTAGTTTCGGACCGATTAATAAGTGATCGTTTAAAGATTTACCGTTTGTCGTTTTCGCAGACGCATTGAAAACGACTCGAAGACGCGTAGTCGTGCTGTGTTCACGAATGACCGCGTGATACGGGATGTACACAGTTTGAGCGGATGGAACCGGTGACGAGTCTGTGACCTCTACCATATGACCCAGTGCCTCATACTCGTGCAAAAACTTTGAAAATTCAGTGAAGTGTTCCGTTTTTCGTCGGAGACGATTTTCCTGCCGTAGAAACATAGTGGTCGCTACGGACAGTGAAGGCCCTATATCAATTGGAGGTCCTTCGACAAACGGGAGTCGCACTATATATTGCCCATTAGGAGCTCGAGTATGCGAGCGCTGAAAATGCTCTTCGCATTGCTGTTCGGAAGGAGAGAGACGTGTGACGGACGGTAACTCCTCGATCTCCCAAAATCGTCGAAGTTCCATGTCTAAGTTCGACGAAACGTTACAGTGAAAAGTCGCAATGGAAGCGGAGGATATGGATGATGACGATGGAACGGGACCAGACAGAATCCATCCCAATGTAGTATTTTGGGCAGTGGGTTCGTTCGTCGTACCCTTTCGTAAACCATCTAATAGGAATACGCCGTACTGATCAGCGCCAATAATCATTTCAATAGGATCCGAACTAAAGGGATTTTCATCAGCTAAAGCAAGATCGCGAATGTGAGAGAGCTTGACGTCAGCTGTGACGCGGTTTGGTGTATAGCTCGACAACGAGCGTAGAACATAAGCAGTCATGGAGTATACGGACTCAGTTTTACATGAAGCGATAGTGAAAGTTGCCAATGAACGACAAGAGATGGCAGTGTTACCGATGCCGGTAATACAGGCTGAGACACGCGAACGCGGAATTCGTAATCGTTGCGTCAGATTCTCTGAGATTATAGAAACGACTGAACCTTGATCGAGAAGTACGCGAATCGTTTCTGAACGACCCGATGGCGATCGCAGTTCGATTCGTGCAGTTGCAAGAAGGACTTGTTGCGTAGCAGTAATTCGCGGTACAGAACAAGATGTCAAAGTCGTCGTTGCAGGATCATCGGCATTATTCGACGATGACGCACCGTTTGTTGACGAAGTCGTTTCGTTTGTGGACGCTGTCGACTCGTCAAAATGCAACAAGGTATGATGACGTTTCTTACAAATAGTACAACCATGCAGGCTCGTGCATTTCCGTGTAGCATGGTTCGGGCTTAGACAATTTACGCATCGATTTGCCCTTTTTACGAATTCGAAACGCTGTACTGCGGATTTGGTTTTAAACGACGAGCATTGCCCGAGCGTATGATTTGCTTTACATAATTCGCAAGCACCTTTCGCAATAGCGGCTCCGTGTAATGACGCGGCGCGTGAACGATTCGATTTCGTGGTTGACATTTCGGCGTTTCGAGCGGTCGACCCTGACGTGGATGATCCGATAGATTGTAAAGCGCGTATTCGTGATTGTAGAAAAGTATCCAGAACGCTAAATGTAGGGCATTGAGTATCGTTGCCCAGTTGCAGCTCCCAAGCCTTACGCGATGCCGAATCTAATTTTTTTGTTACAAAAAACACTAATAGATCGTCCCACGTTTCGACGGGACGTTTGAGATTTTTTAAAGCGTTAACTGCCATATTGGCTTTGTCACGAAGGTTTCGAAGTTGATCGGCCGACTCGGAACGAACTTGTGGTAGGTCGTACAAAGTATTTACATGCGCTGTAACTAATAGCCGCGTGTTTTCATAACGCCCGACCAAACGATCCCACGCGAGTTGAAATCCCGCCTTGGTTATCGCAATGTTCGTAACAAGATCCGCCGCTTCTCCTTGTAAACATGATAACAAATATTGAAATCTAGAAACGTTTGACAGACCTTGGCGTGCGATGATCATGGCTGAAAAACGATCTCGGAAGCTCTCCCACTCACTGATGGACCCGGAGAATTGCGGCAGATGAAGAGGAGGCAACCGATCCTCATGGTTGTTGGATTGATGGACAGCTTCATCTGCTAGACGAGTCGTTGAAGTACCGGAAGAGCCAGCAGCCTCCAACTTGGAAAGAATTTCCGCCATGAAGTCCGACGTGTCCAGATAGATCTCGTGCAAGGCCATGAAACGCTCCTTCGTGAAATAATCCAGGCTGGCGCGCTCAGCATCCGTTGCGGCCCCGCTAATCTCCTTGTGTAAAATTTTGCACTCGGCAAAGGATTCACTAAGCCGTTCCAATCGATTTCGAACGACAGCAACCGTCCACTTGTTTTTGCCTATCTTTTTGAAATTGTCAAGGGTACGCTCGACAACACGAGCGAGTTCGGTTTGTTGCTGTAGTAGCGTTTTAAGGTCACCCATGATGAGCGTTCACGTGTTTTTGTCCTTTGACTTTGAATGTTCAACGGCTTAGTAACCGATATTTAACACCGAATTGTCTTTATTTTATCACGAATTTTCTTCTTTTTCTCCACAATTCACTGCAATCCGGCTCGAAGGACCAATGTTTCGTAGCGGAACGCTAGTTTTAAATTTCGCCGGAACTATCCTGACAAGGATATGCAGGAAGATTGTGAACAAGGTAGTTTAATAAAGAATCGAAATTTGTCACTCAATGATAACACAAATCACTTTATTAGCTCCGCTTCCGCGATTGTAGTTTCGATAAGCGTGTAACTTCCTCGCGACACGTTGAAGGCGAAACGAATATTAGTTTTGCGTTTTAGGAGTCGAGCAAGCGATAAACGCGTTGATAGAATTAAGCGAGACACGTGTACGACGTTCGATGTTTTGAACAAGAGTGATCCATCGATCACCTACAGGCAACGCGATCACGCGTGGCGCCAGGATCGAGGATTTTGTGACGTCATTCACGGACGAGTTAATTTGTCAAGCGGGATTCTTAAACTAAGCGAAATTAATGAATAAAATTAAATCTTAACCTAACTGTCGTCTTAATTTACAACCTTAACAACGATATTGTTATTAAATATATATTACATATCTAATGCAGATATAGTAATAATGATGTTGTTATTTAATGTATATTATATATCTAATGCACATATAGTAATAATGATGTTGGTATTAAATATACACTGATCTGTAGGAAGGTATCAGTATATTACATTATATCTAATGATGATGTAGTAATAATGATATTGTTAGTAAATGTATATTGATCTGTAGGAGGGAATCAATATATTACATTATATCTATTGTACGATTCCTTCCTACAGATCAATGTACATTTAATAACAATATCATGGTTACTCTATGTGCATTAGATATGTAATGTACATTTAACAACTATATCATTATTACTATATCTACATTAGATATGATGTAATATATTGATACCTTCATACAGATCAATGTACATTTAATAAAAATATCATTATTACTATATGTGCATTAGGTATGTAATATACATTTAATAACAATAGCATTGTTACCATATCTCAATTAAATATGTATTATACATTTAATAACAATATCATTATTGCTATATCTGCATTGGATATGTAATATACATTTAATAACTATATCATTACTAGTATATCTACATTAGATATGCAATATACATTTAATACCAATATCATTATTACTACTATATCTACATTAGATATAATGTAATATACTGACACGTTATCACAGATCAGTATACATATAATAACAATATCACTATTAGTATATCTACATTAGATATAATGTAATATACTGATTCCCTCCTACAGATCAATGTACATTTAATAACAATATCATTATTACTATATGTGCATTTGATATGTAATATACATTAAATAAAAACATCATTATTACTATATCTACCTTAGATGTAATGTAATAACTTGATACCTTCCTACAGATCAAATAACATTTAATAAGAATATCATTATTACTGTATCTGCGTTATATATGTAATATGCATTTAATAACAACATTATTATTACTGTATCTGCGTTAGGTATGTAATATACATTTGTAACGAGTCGATAATCGAACCCAATATCTTTTTATTTTCATTTCTTTATCATAGCTAATTTTTATATTTCATACAGAGTATTTTCTTTTATTTTTATTGTTAATATTTAATGTATAAAATTTTTGTAATAAACATTTTCATTTTTCGTCGATAACCGAGTTTGTTAAATTCGTCGATAAGAGTTTAGTCGATAAGTCAGACGGTAAAACAGTTTATCGATAAATTATCGACGTCTGACCGCGCACGCACCAGCGTAACACCAGTGAACACATGGTGGGGTATAATTCTCGAGCGGGGATGCTGGACCACCACGTGATGGGGAAAATCCAGCTACCCCAAGAACTCTATGCGGAAAAAAAGTGCCGACTCAGCAAGATCTGAGTATAAATAGAGGCGTTCCGCACAGTTTCAACGCAGATCTTCTCTGACCACGGTCAGGAACAGACAATACTCTGAACAGTAGAGAAAAGCTTGCGCTGAACTGTTTAGGCAGCGATAGAGCGCGAGTTGCATCTAATTCCTACTCTTCCACTGGTGGCGTGCAATACTACAGATCAGTGGACCTCCTATTCACGGTACGCAGCGTGTTACACAGGTGTTACGCTAAGCCAACACTCAAGTTTAAAGAGCTAGCGAGGAGCGGAGCTCCTTGATTGAACGGCCTGCGTCTAACACAGCTCTGGTATAACCAGAAACCGATTGCGACCTATAGGAAAGGTTAACTTGGTTCCAATAGTTTTGCACAAACCTCTGGAATTTAGTTTCCATAATCATTATTGAAAATAAAGCAGAGCATTGACTGTAATGGAAGATTAAGCCACGTTCGCGTCAGCGCAATTAATTACTATCGATAATTATTACAATTTATTACTAATTACTAATCATTAATTTCTATTTACATAATATTAACTGCTAATTACAATTTTCTTATCGTATTCCCAATTTAGGGCGAACGAGTTATAATTTCTTATTGTATTCCTATTTCTAGCCGCACTTATTGTGATACTAGCGATTTTGTATTATATTTCAATATTCACTTACCTTTTTATTTTTGAATAAACAATTTCCCATTAGTTTCTGGCACATTAGTGTTTGGATTTCACTCCTTAACCGCAAACCACACGAACCTAAAATCCCTAAAACACAGAATACGAGTCGCCTTCTAAGGGAACCGCTCTCCCTACAAGTCGGTGCAGTGACGTACTCATTCTGGGTCGTTACACGTAGAGAGTAAAATTTTTGGTGACAGCGGTGGGATTGTTCGAGTGGTAAGGAGAAACCGTATCTCTGCGGACATTAATGGTCAGCCTAGAAATAGATAAAGACAAATAAAAGTTAAGATAGAGGAATAAATAAATAAGTAAATATATATATATATACATATATAATAAGCAAAAATCAAGATGTCTAACGGGACAACCGATCTACCAGCCAGCGCATCAGCCAGCGGATCAGCTAACGGATCGACTGAAGGAAGCCGACCGATCAGCATTCGCGATGCAGCAGACATCGTACCAGCATTCAGCGGCCGCAACATACCAGTCTACCAGTTTGCAAAGAGCTGTTTCAAAGCGAAGAATATAATCTCTCCTATTGCTGAGTATGGGTTGGTACAATTAATCAAAAATAAATTCTACGGACAAGCAGCAAGAGTGGTACAGAACGGAGACTACGACACCATTGAAGAACTGATTGCTGTAGTAAAGTCTCGTTTCGCCCCGCTCTTCACTTCGATGCAGCTATGCGGCGACATGGCAAGAATGGCACAAGGACCAACTGAGGCAGTCGTGGACTGCGGCAGCCGCGTCTCAGGACTTCTGTTACAAATTAAAAGCTGCAACGAAATAGAGTTCCCAGATAACATCGAAGGATACAACCGATCCTCAGAAAATAATACAATCAAAGCTTTCCTCACCGGTTTAAAACAAGAAGTATATGGCCGGATGAAAAATCAAAATTTTAACAGTCTCGATGAAGCAATAAGCGCAGCAATTGTAGCCGAGGCAGAAAATATAGAAAGCCGGACAAAGGCTAAGCTATCACAAGGATTCGCTACGACCAATCAATGCGAAAACTGCTTTGGATATGGGCATGATGCCAGTGTATGCTGTAGTCAGCGATTCCAAGGACAATCAATGTCGAGGGCCCGCTGGCCGGCAAAACACTGCCAACACTGCCAGAGGTCCGGGCACACCGTAGAGACCTGTTGGTTTAAGGACCAGTCAGCAAGACCAGGGGTCCCTCAGGACTCTGCGCAGCCAACCCAGGCCTATAGAAACCAGCCTACGCAAAGGCAAGGTCGAAATTGGACACAAACCAGACCTCCAATTTGCGAATTCTGCCAAAATATCGGCCATACAATTCACGAATGTCGGAAAAAGGCATATCAGGAGCGAGTCAGGAATCAGAGACTCTAGCAGACTCCTCAAGTACAACAGGTACGTAAGAAAGCCAACTTGTACCTAAACTTAGGAGAAATAAATAAGTCTCCCAGTGTCGAGCTAGTAAGCGAAAGTTTCAAAAATCAGCAAGCCTTATTCATGGTCGACACGGGATCAGATATTAATATAATTAAAAAGCAAGCAATTTCAAACGAAATAGTTATAAATACAGATATAATATTCCAACTAAACGGGATAACTAAGAGCTCTATTTACACAACAGGATACATCAAAATAAGAATACTGGAGACAGAATCCATATTCTACATCATCGAGGAACTACCAATAGAACAAGACGGAATTTTAGGAACAGAATATTTCAAAACCAGTGGAGCCAGCATCAATTATGCTAAATCAATATTAATCGTAAACAATAATATAATACCATTCAAACAATCAGCAGAGGTAATACCATCTAGGACAAAAACCATGATACCTATAAGAGTATCAAACACTGAAATCAAAACTGGTTTTGTCCCAAAATTACAGCTTCACCCACAATTATATATGGGAAACGCTGTGGTTACAAATCGAGATGGTATAGCATTCTTATACGCAATTAACGTTGGAACAGAGGACATCGAAATCGAAATGCCAACAGTTGAATTGCAACAATACGAAGAGGCACCACAGAACGAAGGAACAACCCATCAAGAACCTAAAAGAGCCCAACAAATTCTAAAAAAATTACAAACAAATCATCTAAATCAGGAAGAACTCACCAATGTAGAGGATATAGTAAAAGAGCACGCTGATAGATTTTATGTAGATGGAGACAGACTCCCAGCAACAAATAAAATCTACCATAGAATCATCACTACGGATGAGATGCCTGTGAATGTAAAACAATACAGCTATCCTCACGCATTAAAAGATGAAATCAATCACCAAGTTAATGATCTCCTAGAAAAAGGAATCATTAAACATTCATCATCACCATTTAACTCCCCCTTGTGGATAGTACCGAAAAAACAAGATTCACAAGGAAATAAATTGTGGAGATTAGTAATTGATTTTAGAAAGTTAAATGAAAAAACCATCAGCGATGCCTATCCACTACCAAACATCACGGATATCCTGGATCAAGTGGGAAGCGCAAAATACTTCTCCGTGTTTGATTTAAAATCTAGCTTTCATCAAACACCAATGCATCCAGAAGATAAGCATAAGACAGCATTTTCAATACCATTCGGACATTTCGAATTCAATAGAATGCCTTTTGGTTTAAAGAATGCTGCAGCTACGTTCCAGCGCCTGATGAACAACGTCCTAGACGGATTACAAGGACTGGAATTATTCGTGTTCATCGATGACATCGTAATTTATGCAAGCTCGCTAAAAGAACACGAGACAAAAGTCAATCGGATGATGACGAAGCTTAGAGAAGCAAACTTATGCTTACAGCCTGATAAATGCCAATTTCTAAAGAAAGAAGTGGCATACCTGGGTCACATAATTACAGAAGATGGTGTAAAACCTGACCCAGCAAAGGTCGAAGCAGTCCAAAGGTTTCCTGTTCTGAAGACTGTCAAAAATATCAGACAATTCCTGGGATTGTGTGGATACTACAGACATTTCATTAAAAACTTCTCTAAGATAGCTAAACCATTATCCGATTTGACGAAAAAGGAGCAAAAATTTGAGTGGTCTAGCCAGCAACAGCAGGCTTTCGAATTCCTAAGAAACGTGCTATGCGAAGAGCCGATCCTGCAACATCCTGACTTTGAGAGACCATTTAATATAACCACTGACGCATCCGGAACAGCAGTAGGAGCGGTCCTAAGTCGAGGAGAGATAGGAAAGGATCAGCCAGTAGCATACGCGTCAAGAGTGATGAATAAGCCGGAAACACAATATTCCGCAACAGAAAGAGAACTACTTGCTGTGATATTCGCAATAAATCACTTTAGACCATATATTTTCGGCAGAAAATTCTATCTAATCACTGATCACAAACCTTTAATATGGCTAAACAGTCTCTCAGATCCTACATTAAGACTCATGAGATGGAAATTAAGATTGAGCGAGTATAATTACGAGATCAAATATAAACCAGGCAAGCAAAACATGAACGCTGATGCTCTCTCAAGAAATCCTGTCGAGGATATAAACGCTCTACAAATACATGCTAAAAGGCTGCACTCGTCCACGTCTGGGTCAAAGAAGAAGCGTAAAAAAAGGAAAGAGTGGCACCAGTATCCCACTCACCCCAGACAGACAACGACCACCTCGGAATCGGGGAAAACACAAGAAGAAAAAGGAGTGGCATCAATATCCCACTCGCCCAAGACAATCTACCACGTCTGAATCAAAAGAGCACAAAAAGAAAAAGGAGTGGCACCAATATCCCACTCGCCCTAGGCAAACAACGACATCAGAATCTAGGGAATTTAAAAAGAAAAAGGAAACACACCAGTATCCAACTAGACCTAGACCGACAACTACAACGGAGTCTGAAGATCATAAAAAAAAGAAAGAATGGCATCAATACCCGAGAAGACCAAGGCCAACAACCTCGTCAAGTTCACGAGATATTAATAAGAGAAAAATCAGCCACAAACATTTAACACGACCACGAGATGATTCCACAGATGTCGAAATAAGAAAAAGACACCGAATAGATAAAATACGAGAGAGAAGCCCATCTCAAGCAGATAATACATCAAGAAAAAGAACGAAAGAAGATTACACAAGCTCTGACGAATCTCAATATTATGAAACCGATGTATCTGAGCAGCCACCAAGACCCAAAAAGAGAACGAGTGTGAATTCAAAAATTTATTCCTCCGAAGAAATCAGAAAAAAGAGAAAACCCAACGAAGAACAAATCACAGTTGAAGTACATCAACCACCGCAAGAAAAGAAATACATTATCCCACAGAAACGACCTATAGCTAAAGAACCACTAATAATTGGAGACGAAATTGAGGAATATAATGAAGAAACAATTGTACCGAAGCATACTTTCAGAGAACCACCTAGAATTGATTCTTCTTCAGAAACTAGAGAAAAATCTCCAATAATAAGAAGAAAAGAAAAAGAGACTTCAAGTGATACTTTATCAGCACCTATCACACCTATCAAAATTAAAAAAGGAAAAACTAAACAACCATCTACAATTAAACAGATTAAACCAAAAATAATTAGTAATAAACCGGTCACATTTAAAATTGAAGAAACCGAAGACCATCTATGGATGAAAAGAGGTACAGCAGTAGTATTCATTAACAAGGAAGGACAACCTGAAGATAACCAATCAAGACAGTTAATAGAAAATGAAAAGATAAAAATTTCTAAACCACAAAACAACGTTACAGAGTATAAAACTAAAAATAAACTAACTTTTGGAATATTAATAGATCATAAAGAAAATTTACCACAGAAAGTTAAAACTCTTCATCACGTGTTAATTCAAAAAGGAATCCAGGAATGCAGCATGCCAGATAAGCAAGGGTTAAAAGCAATCCTTCAAATAATCTTTGCAGATTCAAATATCAATGTTATCATCTGCAAAGGAACAATCTAAACTCCACCTAAGGATGAAAGAAGAAACATAATTAAAGAAAATCATGAAAGCACAGTTGCTGGACATAAAGGCATAAGAAAAACTTACCTCAGGATCAGGAACAAGTACTATTGGAGAAACATGAAAAAAGAAATTACCGATTATATTAGATCATGCATTAGCTGCCAAAGAACTAAGCTAGTAAGGATGAAAAATAAGGAGCCTATGGTTATCACAGACACTCCTTCAGACGCATTCGATAAGGTGTCCCTAGACATTCTTGGACCCTTACCTATGACGCAAAAAGGATACAGTTACATCCTCACCATACAGGACAACTTGACCAAGTACTCCGTCGCAGTCCCCTTGTGTCAGCCACATCAGAGGACGTCGCAAGAGCATTCATCAACTCATTCATATGCCAGTTCGGCAGTCCTAAAGCTATCCTCACTGACCAAGGGACATGCTTCACATCCTCACTTATCAAAAAGCTAGCAAAAATATTCCATATCCAGACGTACCGTACATCGTCGTTCCATCCTCAGTCAAACGGGTCCCTGGAAAGAAGCCATCACGTTCTAATTGAATACTTGAAACACTACATCTCTAAACAAGAACACTGGGACGAATGGCTACAACAAGCAATGTTTTCATACAACACTAGCGTTCATGAGGGAACAAAATTCACACCTCATGAACTGGTATATGGAAAAAAAGCAAGACTACCATCAAAATTTACACCAACTGACACTTTAAACACATATCCAGACTATGTAGACAAGTTATTACAAAATTTATATAAAGTTAGACAAGCAGCGAAAGCAAATCTAGAACAATCAAAGTTTAGACAAAAACACTACTATGATAAAAAGATACGTCCAATTAATTACGAAACAGGAGAAGAAGTTATGTTATTAAACCCACCAAGAAAAAGTAAATTACAAAAAGAATATACCGGACCGTACAAAGTATTAAGAAACATAGAAAAGAATAACATAGAATTGCAAATAGGTCCCAAAAAGACTAAGATAGTTCACAAAGATCGACTAAAGAGGGCCTACCGGCCAATATACAGCACTGATCTAAAATAAAAATCGATATGGCAATCTATATAATTTTCGGAAGATGCGCATGCGCACAAGCAAAAATTCAAAGCTGCCGCCATATTGCTAAGAAGCGTAAAGAAGCAAAGTACGTGAAAGAGACGCTACATAATTTAATATAAAGCAAGAAAAAGAATAAGGAGAAAATTAATAAAACACAGTAAGGATAGATGATACAATTTAAGGTTTTCAATATCTTATAACAAAAATAACTTCCATTACAGAAAAATGACACACCAAGCTCCAAGTGTCGCAAATGCGCTATGTGTAAGAGACAATATGATTGCATTCGAGTACATTTTTAACCCGAGAATGGGACGTTTATGTACCGAATGTGCTTTAAAAACGGTACAAGAAGCAGCAAAACACTGGATTCATATAGGAGTCCACGATTTTATTAAAACAGAGGAGGGTATGAGACAGACGACATGTGTTTCATGTAGGCAAATGATTGCTAGCCTACGGTCAGCAGTAGCCTGCAGTACGATTGCCGTAATGCAATTGCAAACATGGATGAAGAGTTAACAGAAACATACAATGAAGGATACATGCTACCTGCCCACGATCCGGAGATATTCTGCCTAGACAAAATTTACGAATAATTTAAAAAAAAAAAAAAAACCTACTGTAATATAAAATTTCTTTTTAAATATATATAACCATTTCTGTTCCATAGACAAATTCATTTATTTCAAATCCTGCAAAACATTTTCAATCCATTCGAAATATTTTTATTTTTGTTCGATATATTAATGCGCAGACTCACAAGTCAGCCATATTGGTAAAAGAAAAGATAGAAAGAGATAGAAACTAAGAGAGAGAGATATATATATAGAAAGCGACGCTGCGCATGCGCTGCTATATTCAATTCATTAAAAGCAAAAATGGTACGAAGAGCAGGACGACGAGAACGATTAAGAAAGCTAAGAAAAGCTTTAAAAGAATTTAGAGAGGTAGAATATTACTCCAAATAATTTATTTTATTTACTAATTATTTGTTTTACACAAAATTTCAAAGATAACAGTGCACGAAGAAATTACAATACAAGAGGACAAAATGCAACCACCGCCACCACCATCATCACCACCACCACCACCACAATGGAAACTAATTTTAATGGATATTCCGGAGTTCGACTGGAGAGTTTATAGAAATTCTAAAAGGACATACCCAAGACGGGAACACGGAAAAATTATGCGCTATTTCGGAGTCCTGTCAACCTCTCCTAGAAACAGCGAGGAAAAATGCTTCTGCGCCCTGTGTAATTTCAGAAGGCAAAATCATAGTCTCTTGAGGACAAGAGACAAACGCGCGGGGGAAGTTGTAACGACCCGATAATCAAACACAATATCTTTTTATTTTCATTTCTTTATTATAACTAATTTTTATATTTCATACAGAGTATTTTATTTTATTTTTATTGTTAATATTTAATGTATAAAATGTTTGTAATAAACATTTTCATTTTTCGTCGATAACCGAGTTTGTTAAATTCGTCGATAAGAGTATAGTCGATAAGTCAGACGGTAAAACAGTTTATCGATAAATTATCGACGTCTGACCGTGCACGCGCCAGGGCAACCCCAGTGAACACATGGTGGGGTAGAATTCTAGAGCGGGGGTGCTGGACCACCACGTGATGGGGAAAACCCAGCTACCCCAAGAACTCTATGCGGAAAAAAGTGCCGACTCAGCAAGATCTGAGTATAAATAGAGGCGTTCCGCACAGTTTCAACGCAGATCTTCTCTGACCACGGTCAGGAACAGACAATACTCTGAACAGTAGAGAAAAGCTTGCGTTGAACTGTTTAGGCAGCGATAGAGCGCGAGTTGCAGCTAATTCCTACTCTTCCACTGGTGGCGTGCAATACTACAGATCAGTGGACCTCCTATTCACGGTACGCAACGTGTTACACAGGTGTTACGCTAAGCCAACACTCAAGTGTAAAGAGCTAGCGAGGAGCGGAGCTCCTTGAACGGCCTGCGTCTAACACAGCTCTGGTATAACCAGAAACCGATTGCGACCTATAGGAAAGGTTAACTTGGTTCCAATAGTTTTGCACAAACCTCTGGAATTAAGTTTCCATAATCATTATTGAAAATAAAGCAGAGTGTTGACGGTAATGGAAGATTAAGCCACGTTCGCGTCAGCGCAATTAATTACTATCGATAATTATTACAATTTATTACTAATTACTAATCATTAATTTCTATTTACATAATATTAACTGCTAATTACAATTTTCTTATCGTATTCCCAATTTAGGGCGAACGAGTTATAATTTCTTATTGTATTCCTATTTGTAGCCGCACTTATTGTGATACTAGCGATTTTGTATTATATTTCAATATTCACTTACCTTTTTATTTTTGAATAAACAATTTCCCATTAGTTTCTGGCACATTAGTGTTTGGGTTTCACTCCTTAACCGCAAACCACACGAACCTAAAATCCCTAAAACACAGAATACGAGTCGCCTTCTAAGGGGACCGCTCTCCCTAAAAGTCGGTGCAGTGACGTACTCATTCTGGGTGGTTACACATTTAATAACAATATCATTGTTAGTATATCAACATTAGATATAATGTAATATACAGATTCGTTTCTACAGATCAATGTACATTTAATAACAATATCATTATTTGTATATCTGCATCAGATATAATGTAATATACAGATACCTTCCTACACATCAAGGTACATTTAGCAACAATATCATTATTACTATATCTGCATTAGATTTGTAATATACATTTAATAACAATATCATTATTAGTATATCTAAATTAGATGTAATGGAATATACTGATTCCTTACTACAGATCAATGTACATTTATTAACAATATCATTATTACTATATCTACATTAGATATAATGTAATACACTGATACCTTTCTACAGACCAGTGTACAATTAGTAACAATATCAGTATTACTATATCTTCATTAGATGTAATGTAATATCTTGATACCTTCCTACAGATCAATGTACATTTAGTAACAGTATCATTATTACTATATCTGCATTAGACATATAATATACATTTAATAACAATCTCATTATTAGTATATCTAAATTAGATGTAATGGAATATACTGATTCCTTCCTACAGATCAATGTACATTTAATAACAATATCATTATTACTATATCTACATTAGATGTAATATACATTTAATAATGATATCATTATTACTATATCTTCATTACAATATCATGAAGAGATCTACATTGATCTGTACGAAGGAATAAGTATATTACATTGTTTCTAACGTAGATATAGCAATAATGATATTGTTACTAAACGTATGTTAGACATCTAACGCAGATATAGTAATCCTAATATTGTTATTAATTGTACATTGATCTGTAGGAAGGTATCAAGGTATTGCATTATATCCAATTTTGGATATAGTAATAATGATATTGTTATTAAATGTATGTTGATCTGTATTAGGGAATCAGGATATTACATTATATCTAATGAAGATATAGCAATAATGATATTGTTGTTAAATGTATGTTACATATTTAATGCTGATATAGTAATAATGATATTGTTATTAAATGTACATATCTAATGCAGATATAGTAGTAATGATATTGTTACTAAATGTACATAGATCTGTAGGAAGGTATCAGTATATTACATTATATCTAATGTAGATATAGTAATAATGATATTGTTATTAAATGTGTATTACATATCTAATGCAGATATAGTAGTAATGATATTGTTACTAAATGTACATTGATCTGTAGGAAGGTATGGGTATATTACATTATATCTAATGCAAATATACTAATAATGATATTGTTATTAAATGTATATTACATATCTAATGCAGATATAGTAATAATGATATTGTTACTAAATGTACATCGATCTGTAGTAACGAATCAGTATATTACATTATATCTAATGATGATATAGTAATAATGATATTGTTATTAAATGTATATTACATATCTAATGCAGATATAGTAATAATGATATTGTTACTAAATATACATTGATCTGTAGGAAGGCACAACATATTAGATTATATCTGAGGAACATATAGTAATAATGATATTGTTATTAAATGTACATAGATCTGTCGAAAGGTATCAGTATATTACACTATATCTAATGTAGATATAGTAATAATGATATTGTTATAAAATGTTCATTGATCTGTAGTAACGAATCAGTATATTACATTTTTTTCTTTTTTCCAGGAGTAGGGGAAATGCATTTCTGCACACCCGGGGGGCTTCCAAATGGTACGACCACACCCGGGTAGTGTGGGGCTCCCCCGGAAGCAAGTACTCGCTTCCGGGTATACCCACTAAAACCCCTCCTCCATACCTACAGTTAACCCCCGGAGCCGGAACCGCGTTAGCATTACTTTGGCTCCGGGGCTGTGCTATTTGCGTCTTTGCGGCGCGTCTCGGGTCACGAGGGGGGTGCCCTCAGGCACCCCTCTTCACGCTTGCGGCGCAGTATGTACTCGACATACTGTGCCACAGCGTCCCATAGCTTTTGGCTGCGGAGCATCACCCCGACGATGTTCTCCGGGGTGATGCTGTCGGCGATGCCGAGCTCCACACCTCTTCGCTTGTCCGCAAAATAATCGCAGACAAAGAAGGTGTGGAGCGCATTGTCTTCCGCTTCGCCGCAAAGCAAGCAGCGAGGTGACCCTACCTTCCGCATTCTGAACAGGTACTTGCGGAAGTAGCCATGTCCTGTCAGCAATTGCGTCAGGTAAAAGGTCACCTCGGCGTGGCGACGCGACGACCACTGACCCGGGACCTGTATCAGAAGCCGGGTCCACCGTCATTTGGGACTAACATCCCAATGCTGTTGCCAGCGCCCGATGGTTCGCTCGCGGGCTTGCTCCGCGGCGTCTGCTCGCCCGATCTCAGAACTCTGGAGATATATCTCCTTTCGCTCTTGGGCGAGCAGATCTATCGGGATCGTGCTGGCAACAACTAGCGCTGCGTCCTCGGACACTGTGCGGTACGCACACGCAACGCGTAGTGCCCCGCGGCGCTGGACGGCGGCCATCCGAGCCCGGTACTTTTTTACCTTAAGAGCGTCCGCCCAGATTTCTGCCCCGTAAAGCAGGGCTGTCTGGACGGACGTCAACAGGAGTCTTCTCTTGCACGCCTTCGGGCCTCCCACGTTCGCCATGAGACGGCTTAGCACCGCCGTACTCTGCACGGCCTTGTCGCAGACCCTGCGAATATGCTCCCAGAAGGTGAGCCGGTTGTCCAGCCTCACCCCCAGGTACTTCGCGGAGCTGCAGGTCTGTACAGGCTGAGTCCCGACCATCATCGTGATGGAGGTGGGGATTCTTCTCTTCGTGAGAATCACGATCTCTGTCTTGGCAGCAGCCAACTGGAGACCGTGATCTTCCATCCAAGCGTTGACCCTGCGCATAACTTGGTTAAGCGTAAGTTGGGCCAACTCGGGTCTCCCTGCTATAATGACAGCGGCGACGTCGTCGGCGAATGCGACGAGGAACGCGTTATCGGGCATGTCCAGGCGGAGCAGGCTGTCGTATATAACATTTCAGAGGTCAGGTCCCAGCACTGACGCCTGTGCCGCTCCGGCGGTAACGTCCTTCATCCTGATGCCCTGTGTTGTCATATACGACAACCTGCGGTCCCTCAGGTAATCTCTGATCATCGTTGCGAGGTACGGAGGTACCCTGAAGGACCGCTCGACCGCGTGGAGCATGTCGCTCCACCTAGCCGAGTTAAACGCGTTCCTCACGTCGAGGGTCACGCGGAGTACTATGGACCTAGCCTTATGACAGGCGGTTTCGGCCTGGCGTACTGCCCCGGTCACCTCGGCGATCGCATCAATCGTGGAGTGCCCTTTTCTGAAGCCGTGCTGCCGGTGGGAGAGGCCACCGGCTTGCTCAATAGCGGCCGCCAATCGCGGCTTGAGCAAGCGCTCGATCATCTTCCCCGCTGTGTCTAACATACACAGGGGGCGATAAAATGATGGAGAATCGGGGTCGCCGGGCTGGGAAGACTCCTGCTCTCAGGCACCCGTTGTACATACCGAGCAAGAGGCCAGGGCAGTTGCGTGCAGCTGCCTTAATCACCTCTGCCGGTATGCCGTCGGGGCCCGGGGCCTTACCGGACTTCATGCTGCGTTCTGCAAGCATGAGCTCCTCGGCGCGGAACGGCGGGATGTCCTTCTCCTCATCGGTGAGACGGGGCTCGACAGTGACCGGATGTGTCGGAAAAAGGGCATCCACGACGTTTCGCGCCTTCCTCTCGTCCATGACCTGGGTGGGTGGGCGGAGCTTGCCCATCACGAGCTTGTAGCCCCTCCCCCAAGGATCTTGGTCCACTTCGTCGCAGAGCTGCTTCCAGCTGCGTTCCTTGCTCGTCCGGATGGCTTTGCCTAAGGCTTTTTGGCGGCTTTGTAAGCCGCAGCCTTTTCCGCCGCCTCAGGTCGGCTGGCGGCACGTTGCGCCAACCTGCGCAATCGATGGCAACGCCTCCGGAGCTCGGCGATCTGGTCATTCCACCAGTACACCTGCGTCCTGCCTTTCCAAGGCCTCTTGCGAGGCATGGACGCATCGCATGCGCGGTGGATGAGCCCCATGGTAGCGTCCACTAGAGCGTCCACCGCGCCGACATCATTGGCGTCCTTGGGCACTGGTGGAATGTGCCGAGCGCAGTCGAGCAAGGTTGCGACGGATTTTTCACCGTCCATCTTGGCTGCGTTCCAGCCAGATGGTCGACGCGCGGTAGCAGCTGGCTGCTTTCGCGTCGCGTCGATGAGCTGGAAGGTGATGTACTGATGATCACTACCGGTGAAGTCATCCATCACCCTTCAACCAACGGCTTTGCGGACCAGGTCCTCCGACACCAGCGTGATATCAGGGATCGAATACCCGAAGCCCGGTCGCCGGTACATTGGTGTTGTACCGACGTTGAGGACGACAAGGCCGAGTCGGGCAGCCATCTCCAACACCAGTTTACCTCTGGTGTTGGGTTGCGGCATGCCCCACTCTATGGCCCGCGCGTTAAAGCCCCGGCGACAACAAGTCCGCCGGGGATATCGTGCAGATCGTCCTCAAGGGCCTCGAGCTTATCCCTGAATCTCTGGCTACTGTCGTTGGGGGAAAGGTAACAGCTCACGAATGTGGCTTGCTCCGTTGTCACCCACGCGTAACAACATCCAGCTCCGCGATTCGCGACCCTTACAAGGGGGTCGATGACCCAAATCGCCGCGGAGCCGGAGCTGCCTAGGTGCCAGTTAGCTCTAATTCTGTAGGGTTCGCTGATGATCGCTACGCTAGCGCGGTGCTCGTGAACGAGCTGCGTCAGCAGATCTTCCGCGACCCTACTCCTGTTTAGGTTGCCCTGGAGGACGAAGAAGGTCCTTTCCGACCTTTCGCCTTCTCCAGGGCAACCCGGAAGGCCTTGCATGCCCCGGAGCCTGGAATGTGCTTCAGGTGCTGTGCGCCCTCTGCTCCATTGGAACAGAGGAAGCAGCGCGGTTTGGTGGTGCAGGCGGGCGCCTTGTGCCCCTGTTGGCCGCACTTCCAACAGAGGCCGCTGCGATCCGGCCCCTTGCACTCCTGCTTCCGGTGCCCGAATCCAAGGCACCGGAAGCAGCGCTACAAGTCCGTCCGCTACCGTAGACGGCAACGGATCCAGCCGACGCGCAGCTTCCCCTTTTCCAGGAGCTTTCGGGCCGGCATATCGTCGAGCTCGATGACCGCCATTCGCATCTCACGCGCGTTTGGCGCGAAAACGGCAACCTTGAGCTGACCGCTCATGTCGTCGCCGAGTTCGCGCCGCACCGCTGCCTCCACTTCCGCGGAAGTGTCGAGGCAATCCATGTCCAGTACCTCTAGCCGAACACGACTGGTGAGGATCCTGGCCTCCCCGGACTGCCCCACGGCCTCCTGGATCGCCGTTTGGAGGGCGGCCTGATTTCTGCAACGTTCCAGCTCGAGGAGGATTGCTCCCTACCTCGTTTTCCGGACCGTGCGGATTATGGTCTCGGATTCCTCGGGGCACACTTTCGTGCGGATTGCCCCGAGGACTTCCGCGTAGCTCTTGCCCTCCGCGGGCTTGACTACCACAGCGCTCCGGTTTGAGCGCTGACGGGGTTTCGTCCTCTTCTTCGTTTTCTTCTTCTTCGTCTTCGAAGCCTGAGTCCCCTCAGGCTTCTTACTTTTATCCGGCTTCTTCGCCCTTCTTTGCGCGGGGTGTTGACATTTTTCCCCTTTTGGGGTATCTCAAGGCTATCGGAGGAGTCCTTCTTCTTCGTCTTCTTTTTTGTAGCAGTGGTCCAGGTTTCTGCATCCTGGACCACCGTCTTCCTCCTCTTCTCCTCCTCCTGATCTTCCGGGCTGGACAGCGCTGCCCTGCCCCTCTTTTGGGGCGGGCAACTCGCTGCCGGAGTGCCAGGTGGTGTGGCCGGGGGCATAGGCGCTGCTTGTAACGCCTTCACCGCTTTACAGCGTGTGACCCTGCTGAAGGTCAGAATGTCAACCAGCTCGCCCAAGCGGGGAATGCCCTCCTTGATGGCGTTTGACACGTTGCGCTGCTTGTCCGTCGCAGCTTTCATGCCCTCGAGGACCTGACGCATCCGCGTCAATTGAGCGCATTCGACTGCGTCAACTTCCCCCAGCTTGCCCCAGATGTCATCTGGGACGGGCACATCAATGTTCTTGCTGCCTGTAGCAGTGGACACCATGGTGGCCAGGTCAGCCACCACCATAGTGCTGCGGTCGTCGGATAACGACGCCCCGGGGCCCGCTTGCTCACCCCTGAGCGCCGGTACTGGGGTATCCCTCCCCTGCACCGTAGACTTCTTTTTATTCAAAACCTCCTCCATGTTTATTGTTTATTGTTCGGGGTTCCTTCCCCTAGTCCATTTGGTCCGCGGTTGCTTATTCGACACCTTGGTTTGGCGCTTATTTCGCAACTAACCAGTATATCTACTGGCCGTTACCCTATCCGCCACCTGGGAACGCGCCGGGTTGCGGTGGAATACCGCCCCCGGCAGTATATTACATTATATCAAATGTAGATATACTTATAATGATATTGTTATTAAATGTATATTACATATCTAATGCAGATACAGTAATAATGATATCGTTATTAAATGTATATTACATATTTAATGCAGATATACTAATAATGATATTGTTATTAAATGTATATTACATATCTAATGCAGATATAGTAATAACTATATTTTTATTAAATGTACATTGCTCTGTATTAGGGAATCTTTATATTAGATTATACCTAATGAAGGTATAGTAATAATTGTATTGTTATCAAATGTATATTACATATGTAACGCAGATATTGCGATAATGATTTTGTTATTAAATGCATATTAATCTATAATCTATAATTTGTTATAAAATGCACATTCGAAATAATGTAATATACTGATTCCCTCCTACAGATCAATGTACATTTAGTAACAATATCATTATTACTATATGTGCATTGGATATAATGTAATGTACTGAATCGTTACTACAGATCAATGTACATTTAATAACGATATCATTAAAGGTATATCTGCATTGGATATAATGTAATATACAGATACCTTCCTACAGATCAATGTACATTTAGTAACAATCTCATTGTTTCTATATCTGCATTAGATATGTAATATACATTTAATAACAACATCATTATTAGTATATCTGCATTAGATGTAATGGAATATACTGATTCCTTATAACAGATCAATGTACATTTACTAACAATATCATTGTTACTATATCTTCATTAGATGTGATGTAATATACTGATTCGCTAATACAGATCAATGTACATTGAATATAAATATCATTATTACTATAGCTGCGTTAGATATGTAATATACATTTAATAACAATATCATTATTAATATATCTACATTAGATATAGTGTAATATACTGATCCCTTCATACAGATCAATGTACATTTTATAACAATATCGTTGTTACTATATCTGCGTTAGATATGTAATATACATTTAATAACAATATCATTATTACCATATCTGAGTTAGAAATAATGTAATATACTGATTCCTTCGTACAGATCAATGTACATTTAATAACAATTTATTTATTACTATATGTGCATTAGATATGTAATATACATTAAATAACAACGTCATTATTACTATATCTACATTAGATGTAATGTAATATCTTGATACCTTCCTACTAATCAAAGAACATTTAATAAGTATATCATTATTACTGTATCTGCGTTACATATGTAATATACATTCAATAACAGTATCATTATTACCAGATCCGCATTAGATATGTAATATACATTAAATAACAATATCATTATTACCATATCTGCGTTAGATATGTAATACACGTTTAATAACAATATCATTATTAGTATATCTACATTAGATATAATGTAATATACTGAATCCCTAATACAGATCAATGCACATTTAATAGAAATATAATTATTACTATATTTGCATTTGATATGTCACGTCCTGTGACGCATTCTTTAAAACTTCTATTTCGCCACCCAAATTCTTTAAACTTCTATTTCACCACCCAAATTCTTTAAACTCATATTTCGCTATACAAATTCTTTGAACTTCTATTGCACCATCCAAATTCATCGCTCCGCAAAAATTCTAAGTGAGCAATCCAGTACGGCGAGAACGCTGACGATCCGGACGAGGTGGTTCACCCGAATTGCAAAATCAAAAGTCGACCTCGTTCATCAATATATAATAACGCGACCAAGCCGCCCGCGATCAGATCAATTATAGTGCATAACCAGACGAGATCAAATTTTGTTCAAGAACAGTTCACAATCAATTATAGTGTAGACACAGATCAGATCAATTATCGCGCAGAACCAGTATAAGTTAGTGCAGACTCAAAGTCATCGTGACCAGATCACTTCCGTAAAATTCGTTCAGAATCGGCCAGTCCGTTAACGCGAATCCGGATTTAATTCTATCACGCGTACAGAAATCCGCAAAAATACGACTCTGCTACAGGACTCAGAGACCCGACAGAGCAAATCGTCATTTGTAAAACGCGCGCAAGGTAAGAATTGTACGTAAAACCAATAAAGATTTGTGGTGCTCGGAAGTGTGTGATCTTCACTCGAACATCTACCCTACTGTCTCCAATTACCAGGACGACCCATCTCTACAGGTATCCTTGCCCAGCGAAAGGTAAGTAAGAACCTATACCTAACTAACACCTTAGATTCAATCATACAAAAGGGTACGCGGAGAACTCAGTGAGAGGGAGAACTTCGCGACTTTACAGATATGTAATATACATTTAATAACAACATCATCATTACTATATCTGCATTCGATATGTAATATACATTTAATAACGATGCCATTATTAGTATATCTGCATTAGATATGTAATATACATTTAAAAACAATATCATTATAAGTATATCTACATTAGATATAATGTAATATACTGATTCGTTACTACAGATCAATGTACATTTAATAACAATATCATTATTACTATATCCACATTAGAAATAATGTGTTCTCGGCGAGAATTAGAGTTTTCGGAAAAGGCGTGGATTCCGTCTTTTCAAAGACGTGGGCGTCGAGGAGAAGATGAACGACAAAGCTTAGCGGTCACTAACTGTGCATAACTTATAATTTTTACACAATGAGTGTAAAAGACGAGAAGTTGTGAATTAAGCACTACAAAAATCACACTTGTGTTTGAATTTGGGATTCCACGATTCACAGACTTCGCGGTGCAAGGCACTGAAATGAATTTAGAAATGCTCTAAACTCGAGTAAAGATAAAGATCTTGGTCGTTGTTGTCGCTTCATAATCGCTCTCTGAATTGCTTTCGCATTACTGCCGTAACGGTTCGAATTTAGGAGTTTTAATATTGGCGAGCGCTCGGATCGGTGGTTAGACAGCGCAGCAGCGATTACTTTTACTTATTTGGTGAAGACGGGATTATCGACCCGTGTTACCGACCGAGATATTCGTACGAGTTTGATTTGCGAAATTCGTACACGTACACACGTTATAAAGATGCAGAAACACCGTGGCCCCTTTCTTTGATGTAACTCTGCACTATTCTAAGCTGTAAGTGCCACTTCCTGCGCAGCTGTGCAGAAAAAGAACAAGAAGAAGAAGAAATATCTCGGAATATGTGCGTGACGCCCATTTCCTTGAGGTAAATCTGCAAATATCTCGGAAAGAGTGCGAGCTATCGCAAAATGTTAAGGAAACTTTTTTGTAGAAAATTAAATTTTCTACTGTTTATGTTCTATGACATTTTTTGATCACATGCGTACTTTTCGAGATATATCGAGATATTTCAAAGTTCCGACAGTTCCACGCAGCCAGAACCTCGGCGATCAAGATTACCAGAGGTACCGCTCCCCAAGTTTGAGGGAGACTATAGTCGCTGGCCCGAGTTCAAGTCGGTGTTCACTTCCGTGATTCTCGAACGCTCGGAGCTCACTGATGTCGACAGGCTCCACTATCTGAAAGGGGCCGTCTCCGGCAGCGCAGCCCAGTTGATTTGCCATCTGCCGCCAACGCGCGAAGCGTTCGCCCAGGCTTGGGCACTCCTCGACGCACGCTTCGAGAACAAGCGGTTGAACGTCCAAACACACATGGACCGGATCTACCAACTGAAACCGATGAGGGTCAGGAAGGCGGCATCATTGGTCAAAATGACCAATATCATTAGTGAGACCACGGAGGCCATGAAGGCGTTCGGGTTAGCAGACCCTCACAACTGCTATCTGGTGAGTGCGCTCGTTCGATTTTTCGATGCCGACATCCGAGAGCATTGGGAGCATTCTCTCGCGTCTCAGAAGGAGTATCCGACCATGGAGTAGATCACCAACTTCCTCCTAGAGCGGGCCGGCACACTGGAGCAACTCGAACGCCTCGCAGAAGGACGCAGTGCTCAGACCTCCTCAACCCCATCGCCTCGGACCTCTCAGACCGCTCCTCATCGGCCTAGCGCGACCAAGGCCACCGTGCACACCGCTGCAGGAACTCAGCCCACGTCAGCACCCGCATCTGGACGCTCAGAACCAAACAGACCACGCACTTCAGCACTTTATCCGTGTGCCTTCTGCACGCATGATCATTTCCTGGCAGTGTGTCCCGCTTTCAGGCAGTTGACTCCAAACGGCAGGGCCGATGTCATTAGGGATAAACAACTCTGTGTCAACTGCCTGGGACATCACAACCTCAGGAGCTGCCGCACCAGTCAGCACTGCAAGCTTTGCAACGAACAGCACCATACTGTGCTGCAGGGCAGTGATCTGAGCCGGGTCATGGTGCCCGGACTACGTACAGCGCAGCCCTCGACCAGTACGACGCTACCAAAGAACACGCCAGCACCGTCAACTTCAGGTTGAAGAGACGGCGCAGTCGTCGATTCTCTCTCCGCCCACGCAGCCCACGCAATCAGACCACGCAGACCACAGACCACACTTCTAGCAGCGGCACTCGCCAGAGTGCACACTGACCTCGCAACGCAGCAAGTAAGAATTCTGGTCGATTCAGGCTCTGAAGTTTCTCTTATTTCAGAGTCTTTAGTAAATCAGCTTAGACTCAGGCGACAACGCTCCTCATTGGATGTCCACGGAGTTGGTGGAGCAAGGACCTCGCAGACGAATGGAGTGGTCAATATTACCCTCCATTCCAATTACAGACCGCTCTCAGTCACCGTGCACGCACACGTGCTCTCGAAGGTGACCACTTGCTTACCATCAGAACCACCAGCTCGTCCAACGCTGCCATCGCATCTGGAGAAATTGAACCTTGCAGATCCTCAATTTCTCACATCCAGACCAGTGGCCATCATTCTCGGAGCAGACGCATACGGGCAAGTCATCAAGTCAAATATTATTCGGCACACGTCATCACCGTTGATCGCTCAACTTTCGATCTTCGGTTCGCTCATAATCGGGCCCCTCGAGGGCACTCAGACAATTCGCAGGACTTCTCATCAAGTGACAGTCAATAATACTGATCGCCAATTGAGTGAGTTACTCAGCCGCTTCTGGACGCAGGAAGAGCCACCGCAGGATGCGGCACCCTTGCTCACACCAGACGAGCAAGAGTGCGAAGTTCATTTCAAGACCACGCATTCAAGAGACTCCGCAGGAAGATACATCGTGCGATTGCCGCTCAAACTCCACCCAAGAGCACTCGGCAATTCGTATCAGACGGCGCACAACTGTCTTCAACGGATTCTCAGACGACTCAGCAAGGACGCTCAGTACTAACAGCTGTATACCAAGTTCATGCTTGAATACGAGCAACTTGGTCATATGGTAAGACTGAACAATGACTCAATAACTAGTCCGTTTCAGTACTTTCATCCGCACCATGGCGTTCTGAAGTTGGGCAGTACGACCACTACATTGCGTGTGGTTTTCAATGGCTCCAGTCCAACTTCTACAGGATACTCGCTGAACGATCTTCTACACACTGGTCCAAATCTGATGCTGAACATTGCAGATCTGCTCATTTGGATACGCAGATACAAACATCTGTTTGCAACCGACGTCACGAAGATATACCGGCAAATCAAGGTGCATCCGGAGGACTGGAGTTTGCAGCAGATACTTTGGCTTGATGACGCTCAACAGGAAACGCAGTACCAGCTGACCACGGTCACGTACGGGACGAAAGCTGCACCGTACTTGGCTGTCCGAACACTCTTGCAACTCGCTGAGGATGAAGGGTCGAACTATCCCCTTGCTGTTGAACCCATCAGAAACGGCAGGTATGTCGATGATATTTTTGGTGGTGCAGATACAGCAGAGCATCTACAGGACGTTGCAATTCAACTGACGCAACTCTGTCAAGCTGGTGGATTCCCATTGGCAAAATGGCATTCCACGAGCAAATCGCTGCTAGAAGACCTCGCACCAGATCAGAACAACGCAGCAATCTCATTCGACGACTGCGGAACCAAAATTCTTGGAATTAAATTGATTCCACATCAGGACACGCTTAACTTCTCGACCATATCAGCTACGCAACGCACGCAGTTTACTAAACGCCTCGTCCTCTCAGAAGTAGCACAACTATTTGATCCTCTCGGTTTTGTTGCATCTGTAATTATCCGAGCTAAAATTCTCATTCAAGAGCTTTGGTTACCGGAACTCGGTTGGAACGACATTCTGCCTTGTCACATTACGCAGCAGTGGCTTCGCATCAGGGAAGATTTAACCAGTCTGGCCAGACTTTCCATCCCACGATGGTTCAACACAACGACCACGTCTACAGTTGAACTTCACGGCTTCTCTGATGCATCAGTCCTCGCAATGGCAGCCGTCGTCTATCTCGTTGTCCACGCACCGTCCACGGGTACCCACACATCTCTGATCTGCTCTAAAACGCGAGTGACACCACTCAAACGTCTAACCATCCCGAGGTTGGAACTTACAGCAGCGCTGGAACTTTCAGAACTGATGCGGCATGTTCACGCTACTTTGAACTTGACCGTTTCTCAGACATTTTTGTGGACGGACTCAGAAGTTACGCTGGCATGGATCAAGACGCACCCCTCCAAATGGAAGGATTACGTACGCAACAGGGTAATCCAGATTCAGGAGATTACGCAGAACTATCACTGGAGGCACGTACCAGGATCATCAAATCCAGCTGACTGCGCGTCAAGAGGCATGGCGACAGAACAGCTTCAACAGCATTCGCTTTGGTGGACGGGACCACCGTGGCTCACGCAATCTCAGAACACGTGGCCCAAGCTGACCAGTGTCGACGCAGACGAGTTGGGTGCCCCTGAAGCTCGTGCTGTCGTCTCACTCCACACGGCAAACACTCTAAAGGAATATTCATGGGAAGTAATCTTTAAATATTCTTGTGTTAACAGATTACTCAGAATCACCGCTCTATGCCTCAAATTCGTGGACGCTTCGCCCACTCATCTCATCTCAGCAGCTGATATGGAGAGGGCCAGAATCTATTGCATTCAGGTCACGCAGTCCACGTTCGTCAAGGATGAACTCGCAGCACTCGCTAAAGGAACAACGCTTCCGTCTACGCATCCTTTCACGAGGCTCACCGCTTACCTTGACCATCAGGGGATCGCCAGAGTAGGCGGACGCCTCCAACACTCAAGGCTTTCACACGACGGCAAACATCCTGTCATTTTGCCTCGTGATTCAAGATTCTCGGCACTTCTCATCGACCACGCACATCGTCAGACCATGCATGGAGGTACGCAATCCATCCTCGCTTTTCTCAGACAACGCTACTGGATTCTCGGTGGACGAGCTCCAGTGAAGACGCACATCCTGCGGTGTGTGAAGTGTGCTTGGCAGAGGGGGATCCGTGCCCATCAACTGATGGGCCAACTACCTCTTTGTCGGGTCACTCCATCGCGCCCGTTCACCCACACTGGGGTGGACTATGCAGGACCGCTCACGCTGAAAACTTGGAACGGCAGAGGAGCCAAAACGCAGGAGGGGTGGATTTGCGTCTTCGTTTGCTTCGCATCCTCAGCTGTACACTTGGAAGTTGTCATCGATTACTCAGCCGACGCATTTATCGCAGCTTATCGCAGATTCGCAGCAAGGAGAGGAACTGCAGCCTCTCTCTACTCAGATTGCGGTACCAACTTCCAAGCAGCGGACGCGTAGTTAAAAAAGCAGTTTAAGGACAGCACACGCGAAAATCAAGACCTCGCAGCTCTACTCGCCAAGGATGGTACGCAGTGGCACTTCAACCCTCCTGCCGCTCCACACATGGGTGGAAAATGGGAGGCAGTGGTCAAGTCTCTCAAATTCCATCCGAAGAGGACGATTGGAGATGCTTTACTGACGTTCGAGGAATCAATAACACTGCTCGCGCAGATTGAAGCCATCCTCAATTCAAGACCGTTGGAACCACTCAGCGATGATCCGGACGACGTCTCAGCCCTCTCACCAGGACATTTCCTGATCGGATCTCCGCTCAACACAGTGTCAGAGCCCACGCTTCTCGACGTCTCAGTCAACAGATTGTCGAGGTGGCAATTCATACAGCAGCGCCTCCAACAATTTTGGAGACTCTGGTCCACGCAGTACTTGCAGCGACTCCAGGCCATCCCTAAATGGCATCATCCTTCCAACGAGATCAAGGTAGGCTCTCTTGTTCTCATTACTGATGAACGCTTGCCCCCAGGGAAATGGCCCATGGCCAGGGTTCTCAGTCTGATGCCAGGACAGGATGGACTGACCAGGGTCGTCACACTCAAGACGGCCAACACGACGCTCACGCGGCCCATCGCCAAGCTGGCTCTTCTCCATCAGCCCTCGCAGGACAGCTCGGACACGCAGACCACATCATCGACCAGTCGCTGATGGCCGGGGGGAAATGTTGGCGAAATTCCCCAATTCTGCGCCGAACGGCGAAGTTGGCAACGAAAATAATTCGTTGGTGCGTCGTTACCGATAGCGGCAGCACCTCTCGGGCCCACTTTGTCCAGGCGGGCCCCTCTCAACGCGGAACCGGCACGATCGACGCCATGATTGATTTCCTTCTTCTTGATCGATCTCTCGTGGAGTATACACGTGTTTTTCGCTGTTCTCGATTATCGATTCAGACCGTCTCAGTACACGCGATTATATGTTAAAAACGCCGTTTGGCCACGCGACTCAAACGTAGTTCCGACCACGCTGTTTAAACATACTTTCTGTCCTCGCATAAACTGTAAATAGAAGTGTACATATTCGTTCGCCGACCACGCTTGTTCATCTTGTAATTTGCAGTGCGAATATCATTCTGTGTTCTGTGTAATAAACTGTCTTTCTGTCTTCGCAACAAAGAGCGTGCTTCCTTTCTGACCTCTACGAACTCGCAATTTTTAAAACACGATATATCTCGAATACTACGCATCTGATCAAAAAATGTCATAAAACATAAATAGTAGGAACTTTAATTTACTACAAAAAAGGTCTCTTAATATTTTGCAGTAGCTCGCACCGTTTCCGAGATATTTGCAGATTTACCTCAAGGAAAGGGGCGTCAGGCACATATTCCGAGATATTTCTTCTTCTTCTTGTTCTTCTTCTGCACAGCTGCGCTGGAAGTGGCATTTACAGCTCGGAATAGTGAATATAGCTTAGAATAGTGCAGAGTTACCTCAAAGAAAGGGGCCACGGTGTTTCTGCATCTTTATAACGTGTGTACGTGTACGAATTTCGCAAATCAAACTCGTACGAATATCTCGGTCGGTAACACGGCTCGATAATCCTTTCTTCACCAAATAAGTAAAAGTAATCACTGCTGCGCTGTCTAACCACCGATCCGAGCGCTCGCCAATATTAAAACTCCTAAATTCGAACCGTTACGGCAGTAATGCGAAAGCAATTCAGAGAGCGATTATCAAGCGACAACAACGACCAAGATCTTTATCTTTACTCGAGTTTGGAGTATTTTTAAATTCATTTCAGTGCCTTGCACGGCGAAGTCTGTGAATAGTGGAATCCCAAATTCAAACACAAGTGTGATTTTTGTAGTGTTTAATTCACAACTCATTGTGTAAAAATTATAAGTTATTCACAATTAGTGACCGCTAAGCAGTGTCGTTCATCTTCTCCTCGACGCCCACGTCTTTGAAAAGACGGAATCCACGCCTTTTCCGAAAACTCTAGTTCACGCCGAGAACACATTATTTCTAATGCGGATATAGTATTAATGATATTGTACTAAATGTCCATAGATCTGTAGGAAGGTATCAGTATATTACATTATATCTAATGAAGATATAGTAGTAATAATGATATTGTTATTAAATGTATATCACATATCTAATGCAGATATAGTAATACTGATATCATTATTTAATGTATATTTCATATCTAATGCACATATAGTAATAATGATATTCTTATTAAATGTATATTACATACCTAATGCTGATATAGTAATAATGATATTGTTATTAAATGTATATGCATATCTAATGCGATATAGTAGGTAATGATCATTGTACTAAATGTACATAGATCTGTAGGAAGGTAGTAGTGTATTACATATATCGAATGTAGATTAGTAATAATTATTGCATTAATGTGTATTACATATACTGCTAGAGATATAGTAATAAAGATATTGTTATTAAATGTACATTGATCTGTACGAAGCAATCAGTGTATTACAATATTTTTAACGTAGATATACTAATAACGTTATTGTTGTTAAATGTATATTTCATATCTAATGCTGATATAGTAATAATGATATTGTTATTAAATGTATATTACATATCTGACGCAGATATAGTATTAATGATATTGTTACTAAATGTCCATAGATTTGTAGGAAGGTATCAGTATATTACATTATATCTAATGAAGATATAGTAGTAATAATGATATTGTTATTAAATGTATATTACATATCTAATGCAGATATAGTAATACTGATATCATTATTTAATGTATATTTCATATCTAATGTTGATATACTAATAATGTATGGTTATTAAATGCTTATTACATATCTAATGTAGATATAGTAATAATGATATGGTTATTAAATGCTTATTACATATCTAATGTAGATATAGTAATAATGATATTTTTATTAAATGTACGTTGATCTCTATTAGGGAACAGTATATTGCAGTAGATCTAATGTAGATATATTAATAATGATATTGTTATTAAATGTATATTACATATCTAATGCTGATGTAGTAATAATGGTATTGTTATTAAATGTATAGTACATATTTAATGCAGATATACTAATAACGATATTTTTATTAAATTTACAGTGATCTGTATTAGGGAATCGATATATTACATTATATCTAATGAAGATATGGTAATAATGATGTTGTTATTTAGTGTAGATTACATATCTAATGAACATATAGTAATAATGATATTGTTATTAAATCTACATTGATATGTATGAAGGAATCAGTGTATTACATTGTATATAACGTGGATATAGTAATAATGATATTGTTATTAAATGTAAATGACATATCCAATGCAGATATAGGAATAATGATATTGTTACTAAATGTACATTGATGTGTATGATGTAATCAGTATATTACATTATTTCTAATGTAGATATAGTAATAATGATATGCTTATTAAATGCTTATTACATATCTAATGTAGATATAGTAATAATGATATTGGTATTAAATGTACGCTGATCTGTAGGAAGGAATCAGTGCATTACATTATTTCTAATGTAGATATAGTAATAATGATATTGTTATACTTTGTGTATTACATATCTAATGCACATATAGTAATAAAGATATTGCTATTAAATGTACATTGATCTGTACGAAGCAATCAGTGTATTACAATATTTTTAACGTAGATATACTAATAATGTTATTGTCATTAAATGTATATTACATATCTAATGCAGATATAGTAATAATGATATTGTTATTAAATGTATATTCCATATCTAATGCAGATGTAGGAATAATGATATTGTTAGTAAATGTACATTGATCTGCAGGAAGGTATCAGTATATTACATTATATCTAATGCAGATATACTAATAATGATATTGTTATTAAATGTACGTTGATCTGCAGTAACGAATCAGTATATTACATTATATCTAATGCAAATATACTAATAATGATATTGTTATTAAATGTATATTACATATCTAATGCAGATGTAGGAATAATGATATTGTTAGTAAATGTACATTGATCTGCAGGAAGCTATCAGTATATTACATTATATCCAATGCAGATATACTCATAATGATATTGTTATTAAATGTACATTGATCTGTAGTAACGAATCAGTATATTACATTATATCTAATGCAAATATACTAATAATGATATTGTTATTAAATGTATATGACACATCAAATTCAGATATCGTAATAATGATATTGTTATTAATTGCATATTACATATCTAACACAGATGTGGAAATAATGATATTGTTACTAAATGTACATTGATCTGTAGGAAGGTATCAAGATATTAGGTTACATGTAATGTAGATATAGTAATAATGATATTGTTACTAAACGTTTATTACATATCTAACGCAGCTATAGTAATAGTGATATTATTATTAAATATATATTACATATCTAATGCAGATATAGTAACAATGATATTGTTATACAATGTATATTACATATCTAATGCACATATTGTAATAATGATCCTGTTATTAAATGTACATTAATCTGTATTAGTGAATCAGTAAATTACATTATATCTAATGAAGATATGGTAATAATGATATTGTTATTACATGTATATTACATATCTAACGCAGATATAGAAATAATAATATTCTTACTAAATGTACATTGATCTGTAGAAAGGTATCAAGATATTGCAATATATCTAATCTGCATATAGTAATAATGATATTATTATTGAATGTGTATTACATATCTAATGCACATATAGTAATAATGATATTGTTATTAAATATACATTGATCTGTACGAAGGAATCAGTATATTACATTATTTCTATGGTAGATATAGTAATAATGATACTGTTATTAAATGTATATTACATATCTAATGCAGATATAGTAATAATGGTATTCTTATTAAATGTACATTGATCTGTATGATGTAATCAGTATATTACATTATTTCTAATGTAGATATAGTAATAATGACATTCTTTTTAAATATGTATTACATATCTAATGCAGATATAGTATTAATGACATTCTTTTTAAATATATATTACATATCTAATGCAGATATAGTAATAATGATATTGTTCTTAAATGTATATTACATATCTAATGCAGGTATAGTAATAATGATATTGTTATTTAATGTATATTACATATCTAATGCACATATAGTAATAATGATATTCTTATTAAATGTATATTACATATCTAATGCTGATATAGTAATAATGATATTGTTATTAAATGTATATTGCCTATCTAATGCAGATATAGTAGTAATGATATTGTTACTAAATGTACATAGATCTGTAGGAAGGTATGAGTGTATTACATTGTATCGAATGTAGATATAGTAATAATGTTATTGCCATTAAGTGTGTATTACATATCTGATGCAGATATAGTAATAATGATATTGTTATTAAATGTACGCTGATCTGTAGGAAGGAATCAGTGCATTACATTATTTCTAATGTAGACATAGTAATAATGATATTGTTATACTTTGTGTATTACATATCTAATGCACATATAGTAATAAAGATATTGCTATTAAATGTACATTGATCTGTACGAAGCAATCAGTGTATTACAATATTTTTAACGTAGATATACTAATAATGTTATTGTTATTAAATGTATATTACATATCTAATGCAGGTATAGTAATAATGATATTGATATTTAATGTATATTACATATCTAATGAACAAATAGTAATAATGATATTCTTATTAAATGTATTTTACATATCTAATGCAGATGTAGGAATAATGATATTGTTAGTAAATGTACATTGATCTGCAGGAAGGTATCAGTATATTACATTATATCTAATGCAGATATACTAATAATGATATTGTTATTAAATGTACGTTGATCTGTAGTAACGAATCAGTATATTACATTATATCTAATGCAAATATACTAATAATGATATTGTTATTAAATGTATATGACACATCAAATTCAGATATCGTAATAATGATATTGTTATTAAGTGCATATTACATATCTAACACAGATGTGGTAATAATGATATTGTTATTAAACGTTTATTACATATCTAACGCAGCTATAGTAATAATGATATTATTATTGAATGTGTATTACATATCTAATGCACATATAGTAATAATGATATTGTTATTAAATGTACATTGATCTGTACGAAGGAATCAGTATATTACATTATTTCTATGGTAGATATAGTAATAATGATACTGTTATTAAATGTATATTACATATCTAATGCAGATATAGTAATAATGGTATTGTTACTAAATGTATATTACATATCTAATGCAGGTATAGTAATAATGATATTGTTATTTAATGTATATTACATATCTAATGCACATATAGTAATAATGATATTCTTATTAAATGTATATTACATATCTAATGCTGATATAGTAATAATGATATTGTTATTAAATGTATATTGCCTATCTAATGCAGATATAGTAGTAATGATATTGTTACTAAACGTACATAGATCTGTAGGAAGGTATGAGTGTATTACATTATATCGAATGTAGATATAGTAATAATGTTATTGCCATTAAATGTGTATTACATATCTGATGCAGATATAGTAATAATGATATTGTTATTAAATGTACATTGATCTGTACGAAGGAATCAGTATATTACATTATTTCTATGGTAGATATAGTAATAATGATACTGTTATTAAATGTATATTACATATCTAATGCAGATATAGTAATAATGGTATTGTTACCAAATGTATATTACATATCTAATGCAGGTATAGTAATAATGATATTGTTATTTAATGTATATTACATATCTAATGCACATATAGTAATAATGATATTCTTATTAAATGTATATTACATATCTAATGCTGATATAGTAATAATGATATTGTTATTAAATGTATATTGCCTATCTAATGCAGATATAGTAGTAATGATATTGTTACTAAACGTACATAGATCTGTAGGAAGGTATGAGTGTATTACATTATATCGAATGTAGATATAGTAATAATGTTATTGCCATTAAATGTGTATTACATATCTGATGCAGATATAGTAATAATGATATTGTTATTAAATGTACGCTGATCTGTAGGAAGGAATCAGTGCATTACATTATTTCTAATGTAGATATAGTAATAATGATATTGTTATACTTTGTGTATTACATATCTAATGCACATATAGTAATAAAGATATTGCTATTAAATGTACATTGATCTGTACGAAGCAATCAGTGTATTACAATATTTTTAACGTAGATATACTAATAATGTTATTGTTTTTAAATGTATATTACATATCTAATGCAGATATAGTAATAATGATATTGTTATTAAATGTATATTACATATCTAATGCAGATGTGGGAATAATGATATTGTTAGTAAATGTACATTGATCTGCAGGAAGGTATCAGTATATTACATTATATCCAATGCAGATATACTAATAATGATATTGTTATTAAATGTACATTGATCTGTAGTAACGAATCAGTATATTACATTATATCTAATGCAAATATACTAATAATGATATTGTTATTAAATGTATATGACACATCAAATTCAGATATCGTAATAATGATATTGTTATTAAGTGCATATTACATATCTAACACAGATGTGGTAATAATGATATTGTTATTAAACGTTTATTACATATCTAACGCAGCTATAGTAATAATGATATTATTATTAAATATATATTACATATCTAATGCAGATATGGTAACAATGATATTGTTATACAATGTATATTACATATCTAATGCACATATTGTAATAATGATCCTGTTATTAAATGTACATTGATTTGTATTAGTGAATCAGTAAATTACATTATATCTAATGAAGATATAGTAATAATGATAATGTTATTACATGTATATTACATATCTAACGCAGATATAGAAATAATAATATTCTTACTAAATGTACATTGATCTGTAGAAAGGTATCAAGATATTGCAATATATCTAATCTGCATATAGTAATAATGATATTATTATTGAATGTGTATTACATATCTAATGCACATATAGTAATAATGATATTGTTATTAAATGTACATTGATCTGTACGAAGGAATCGGTATATTACATTATTTCTATGGTAGATATAGTAATAATGATACTGTTACTAAATGTATATTACATATCTAATGCAGATATAGTAATAATGGTATTCTTATTAAATGTACATTGATCTGTATGATGTAATCAGTATATTACATTATTTCTAACGTAAATATAGTAATAATGACATTCTTTTTAAATATGTATTACATATCTAATGCAGATATAGTATTAATGACATTCTTTTTAAATATATATTACATATCTAATGCAGATATAGTAATAATGATATTGTTATTAAATGTATATTACATATCTAATGCAGGTATAGTAATAATGATATTGTTATTTAATGTATATTACATATCTAATGCGCAAATAGTAATAATGATATTCTTATTAAATGTATATTACATATCTAATGCTGATATAGTAATAATGATATTGTTATTAAATGTATATTGCCTATCTAATGCAGATATAGTAGTAATGATATTGTTACTAAATGTACATAGATCTGTAGGAAGGTATGAGTGTATTACATTATATCGAATGTAGATATAGTAATAATGTTATTGCCATTAAATGTGTATTACATATCTGATGTAGATATAGTAATAATGATATTGTTATACTTTGTGTATTACATATCTAATGCACATATAGTAATAATGATATTCTTATTAAATGTATATTACATATCTAATGCTGATATAGTAATAATGATATTGTTATTTAATGTATATTACATATCTAATGCACATATAGTAATAATGATATTGTTATTAAATGTATATTACATATCTAATGCAGGTATAGTAATAATGATATTGTTATTTAATGTATATTACATATCTAATGCACATATAGTAATAATGATATTCTTATTAAATGTATATTACATATCTAATGCTGATATAGTAATAATGATATTGTTATTAAATGTATATTGCCTATCTAATGCAGATATAGTAGTAATGATATTGTTACTAAATGTACATAGATCTGTAGGAAGGTATGAGTGTATTACATTATATCGAATGTAGATATAGTAATAATGTTATTGCCATTAAGTGTGTATTACATATCTGATGCAGATATAGTAATAATGATATTGTTATTAAATGTACGCTGATCTGTAGGAAGGAATCAGTGCATTACATTGTTTCTAATGTAGACATAGTAATAATGATATTGTTATACTTTGTGTATTACATATCTAATGCACATATAGTAATAAAGATATTGCTATTAAATGTACATTGATCTGTACGAAGCAATCAGTGTATTACAATATTTTTAACGTAGATATACTAATAATGTTATTGTTATTAAATGTATATTACATATCTAATGCAGGTATAGTAATAATGATATTGATATTTAATGTATATTACATATCTAATGCAGATATAGTAATAATGATATTGTTATTAAATGTATATTACATATCTAATGCAGATGTGGGAATAATGATATTGTTAGTAAATGTACATTGATCTGCAGGAAGGTATCAGTATATTACATTATATCCAATGCAGATATACTAATAATGATATTGTTATTAAATGTACATTGATCTGTAGTAACGAATCAGTATATTACATTATATCTAATGCAAATATACTAATAATGATATTGTTATTAAATGTATATGACACATCAAATTCAGATATCGTAATAATGATATTGTTATTAAGTGCATATTACATATCTAACACAGATGTGGTAATAATGATATTGTTATTAAACGTTTATTACATATCTAACGCAGCTATAGTAATAATGATATTATTATTAAATATATATTACATATCTAATGCAGATATGGTAACAATGATATTGTTATACAATGTATATTACATATCTAATGCACATATTGTAATAATGATCCTGTTATTAAATGTACATTGATTTGTATTAGTGAATCAGTAAATTACATTATATCTAATGAAGATATAGTAATAATGATAATGTTATTACATGTATATTACATATCTAACGCAGATATAGAAATAATAATATTCTTACTAAATGTACATTGATCTGTAGAAAGGTATCAAGATATTGCAATATATCTAATCTGCATATAGTAATAATGATATTATTATTGAATGTGTATTACATATCTAATGCACATATAGTAATAATGATATTGTTATTAAATGTACATTGATCTGTACGAAGGAATCGGTATATTACATTATTTCTATGGTAGATATAGTAATAATGATACTGTTACTAAATGTATATTACATATCTAATGCAGATATAGTAATAATGGTATTCTTATTAAATGTACATTGATCTGTATGATGTAATCAGTATATTACATTATTTCTAACGTAAATATAGTAATAATGACATTCTTTTTAAATATGTATTACATATCTAATGCAGATATAGTATTAATGACATTCTTTTTAAATATATATTACATATCTAATGCAGATATAGTAATAATGATATTGTTATTAAATGTATATTACATATCTATGCAGGTATAGTAATAATGATATTGTTATTTAATGTATATTACATATCTAATGCGCAAATAGTAATAATGATTCTTATTAAATGTATATTACATATCTAATGCTGATATAGTAATAATGATATTGTTATTAAATGTATATTGCCTATCTAATGCAGATATAGTAGTAATGATATTGTTACTAAATGTACATAGATCTGTAGGAAGGTATGAGTGTATTACATTATATCGAATGTAGATATAGTAATAATGTTATTGCCATTAAATGTGTATTACATATCTGATGTAGATATAGTAATAATGATATTGTTATACTTTGTGTATTACATATCTAATGCACATATAGTAATAATGATATTCTTATTAAATGTATATTACATATCTAATGCTGATATAGTAATAATGATATTGTTATTTAATGTATATTACATATCTAATGCACATATAGTAATAATGATATTGTTATTAAATGTATATTACATATCTAATGCAGGTATAGTAATAATGATATTGTTATTTAATGTATATTACATATCTAATGCACATATAGTAATAATGATATTCTTATTAAATGTATATTACATATCTAATGCTGATATAGTAATAATGATATTGTTATTAAATGTATATTGCCTATCTAATGCAGATATAGTAGTAATGATATTGTTACTAAATGTACATAGATCTGTAGGAAGGTATGGGTGTATTACATTGTATCGAATGTGGATATAGTAATAATGTTATTGCCATTAAATGTGTATTACATATCTGATGCAGATATAGTAATAATGATATTGTTATTAAATGTACGCTGCCCTGTAGGAAGGAATCAGTGTATTACATTATTTCTAATGTAGATATAGTAATAGTGATATTGTTATACTTTGTGTGTGACATATCTAATGCACATATAGTAATAAAGATATTGTTATTAAATGTACATTGATCTGTACGAAGCAATCAGGTTATTACAATATTTTTAACGTAGATATACTAATAATGTTATTGTTATTAAATGTATATTACATATCTAATGCAGATATAGTAATAATGATATTGTTACTAAATGTACATTGATCTGTAGGGAGGTATCAGTATATTACATTATATCTAATGTAGATATCCTTATAATGATATTGTTATTAAATGTATATAACATATCTAATGCTCATACAGTAATAATGATATCGTTATTAAATGTATATTGCATATGCAATGCAGATATAGTAATAATGATATTGTTATTAAATGTATATTGCCTATCTAATGCAGATATAGTAATAATGATATTGTTATTAAATGTATATTACATATCTAACGCCGATATAGTAGTAATGATATTGTTATTAAATGTATATTACATACCTAATGCACATATAGTAATAATTATATTGTTATTAAATGTACATTGATCTGTACGACGGAATGTGTATATATATATATATATTTTTTTTTTATATTTTGACAGCAACGAAATACATTTACGCACGCGAGAGACCCGTCGGGTTAGGAGGGGTCTCAGGCAGTGTGGGACTCAAAGGTACATACCAAAACAAGTTTCCCTGAGTTGGATCGTTACAGTACCCCAATACCCACTAAAAACTTGCTCCGTATCGGCCACACATACCCCCGGCAACCCCAGAGGGCTTTAATGGAGAGCATTCTGTGTAGCCACGATGTTCCTTACACATCGACCGACTCAGACGACCTAAAGGCGTTCAGTCGCCCAAGATCGTCGCGGGTAAGCCCCAGCGCACCTCCGCTCATGACGCAGGCTCGTTTTGGCCGACGGTGATTTCATTTAGCCACAGAAGGTACAGAATGCATTAGGTGGGCACCCTGCAGCCGCTGTGCGTACACACCGCCGACAGTGTAAAATTTTCCTTGAAGAATTGTTTTCCCTATCCGTATGTTTGCTACGCAGGAAATGGATGGGATAAGCTGAGTCGCTTGGTCATCAGAGGCCGCAACGCACATTTGGGCGAGCTAAGCCTCTCAATGGGCGAATTTCAACCCGGGAGAGGTCGCGAAAACGCAGGAGAACTCGCAAAATCGCGAGAAAAGGAGAACCTGAGCCGCCTGGACACCAGCAACCGCATCACGCATTTGGGTGGGCTAAGTCTCTCGATGAGCGGAGTTCAGGTCTGGAATTGGTTACGCGCACTGGGGAATGCACGCATGAGAGCGAGCGAAAGGAAAGCTTGGGTTGCCTGGACACCAGCGACCGCTACGCACATTTGGGCGAGCTAAGTCTCTTAATGGGCAAATACCAAGCATAGGTGGACTCGCGAAAGAGCACTGCCAGCGCGCAACGATGCCCTTTAAAACGCGTACCGAACCGACCTGGATCGCCTGGACATCTGCAACCAAAACACAATTTTGTGTCGATGGGCGAGTTCCAGGTTAAGGATAAAGCGCGTAGGGTAATTCGTCTCCGTGGGAAGCTCGTGTGAGCTCGCGGCAAGTAAGGCCGGATCGCCTGGAGATCAGGGGCAGCAGCACCGGGTTAAGTGAGCTGTCCTCTTGATGGGCGAAATCCGGTTTCAGGAATGGAAACGTAAGGTATCGCGTGATCGAAGGAATGTCGGTGCGCGAGGGTTCCGGGTCGCTTGGACGCCAGTGTCAGCAGCACTCGTAAGAGTGAGCTGGACCACCCGGCGGGCGAATTCCAGATGAAGGAGAGGATGTGAGGCGTAACGCGTAAACGAGGGAGTGCTCGTGAGAGCCCGCGAATGGGGGATGCCCGGGTCGCTTGGACACCTTCGACCGCAACACACATTTGAGTGAGCTAAATCTCTCGATGAGCGAATTCCGGGCGTGGAAGGGGACGCGAAAACTTTTCGAACGAAGGGATGCTCATGCGAGAGCACGCGGTAGCGCTCGGTAGGCTCGTGTCGTTTGTCGCATGCATTCATCCATTCATTCAAATTCAATTCATTCGATTCTATACTACGCGTATGTAATTCAATTCTATACTTTTTTAATTGAAAACCACGTTGAAATTATAATTGAGAATTGATATGTATCGATGCTAACTTTTAAAATTGTCATGAAGAATAAATGGAAATTAAATCTAGAGGTAATTAAATACGATTTTCGCGAAGTAAAGTTGATACAGATTGTTTCCAAAATTTTATCAAAGGGAGAAGTAGGTATTCGGGCGATAAAGCATATATTAATTTGGTTTTCAAAGTTTGAATTTTAGAACCGGCGTGAGAACTGTGAGGTTTTAGCGTCTCGTTGGGCGGATGGGAGTCGTGTGCAAACGGGCGATGCACGGATTGCGTCACCCGCTCGCAGGTAGTGGCCAGAACTGGGTGAATGAGTCAGCCATCGGCCGATATCCGAAGGGTTGCGAGCGGGCCGCGTTCGTGTACGACGGGCACGTCGTTGTCTACCTGGAGGGGCTTCGCGCGCGGTTCCTTTTTGGTCGCCTTTTACGACAAGCCCGGGTGGCTGGAGACGTATTCTGTAACCCCCCGACTCCAGGGGAGATTCAATTCAACACTTTAATGAACGAGAGGCCAAGGGAGCCGAGACGCAGACAAGATGCGTCCGAGATCTAAGATCACCGGTTATGGGTTGTACAGCGCAAGAAATGCAGTTCTCGTTAGATTGGCGAAATGTGTGCTATCACAAGGAGTACATGAAGGTTGGGAATTTCTAGGGTTTCAAGATCAGCAGCGAATTGAGCTTTTGCTTTAGAATTATGATTTATGAAATTGCGTTGTTAATAGACATACGGCTCGTGGGGAATTCGGAGTTAAGACTTTGATTTGTTTTGAGGTTGGGTATGTGGCTGAACGTGAGAATCGTAGCCTAAGAGTAATGAGGTATAATTTTGCGGGGGTGTGATGAAGGTGAATTGATGCTTCTTTCAAAGTTAGATTCGTGTGTAGGCTAAATGGGCGATCATGGAAAAATTATATTTAAAATCAAAGGGATTTCAGAATCTTGGGCCTAGCTTATACCTAGGGACTGAAAGCTTTAAAAGTAAGAGCAGATGTGAACAGCGCAATGGGTGCGAATCCTAAGCAAAATATAAATGTGGAAATAGTAAAGAAATAAAAACATAAAATCGAAATAAATGAGGGAATAGGAAATAGGGAACGGTAAAGAACAAAGAGAAACAGCTGAAAGCGAAAGGTTTTGAAAAGCGGCATACGGTGAATTTGGAGTTAAGCTGTACCAGGTGTCGGGTAGGGTAGGTGATAAAGTAGGTGGTGAGCAGTAAACGAGCAATGAGGATGAAGGTGCTGAAGGAGGCGTCGTAGGGTAAGATCGGTACGAGTTTGCCGAGAATAATAGAGGGATAATAGAGTAAGTACAGTGAAGCAGTAAAGCAGAGTAGGACAGTAGCGTAAGCATGAAGACCTGCCCGAGCGGCCAGAAGGAGACAAAGGAGAATGAAAACAATGCGGAGATAAAGAGGTCGAAGTTTTACCGCTCCCGTGGAGCGTTGCCAGCAATAAGTATATATGTAGGGGCGCGCCGGGGAGCGAAAGCATGCAGGGGGGGAACCCGTGCCTGGTCACCAGGATGTAGCGGGTGTGTTAGGGTGTCGAGTAAAGTGAGCTGTGAAGATACACACAGCAGGAGGATCAAGAGATATGGAAGATAGGGTCATGATTCGCCGAGGGTCGGCCGGCGAGAGGAAGAATCAAGCCGGCTGGACTCAATTCATTGCTCGACAGGTACAGCGGGAGGGACAGATCGAGCTCGGGATGCTGTGAGGAGCGAGCGTAGGGGATCAAAGAGGAAGCCGCGAATCAGAAACCGGAGGAGAGCCGAGACGCGAGCATAATACGTCCGAGATTCGAGGTCGCTGAATGATAATTGCGCACGCGAAAAATTGAAATTTAAGTAAATTAATAAAATGTAATTTGAAAAGTGTAATAAAGTTCAGAATTTGTCAAAATCTGGAAGTTATCAGGAGGCTAGAATTGATGATTAGTAGTTAGAAACCACGTTGAGAATATAATTGAAAATTGGTATGTATCGGGACTACTTTTAAAATTGTCATGAAAATTAGATGGAAATTGAATCTAGAGGTAATTAAATACGATTTTCGCGAAATAGGGTTGATACAGATTGTTTCAAAATTTGACAAAGGGAGAAGTAGGTGTTCGGGCGGTAAAGCATATGTTAATTTGGTTTGAAGTTTGGATTTTAGAACGGGCGTGAGATCTGTGAGATTTAGGCGTCTCGTTGGGCGGATGGGAGGCGCGTGCAAACGGGCGATGCACGGATTGCGTCACCCGCTCGCAGGTAGTGGCCAGAACTGGGTCAATGAGTCAGCCATCAGCCGATATCCAAAGGGTTGCAAGCGAGCCGCGTTCGTGTCCAACGGGCTCGTCGTTGTCTACCTGGAGGGGCTTCGCGCGCGGTTCCTTTTTGGTCGCCTTTTACGACAAGCCCGGGTGGCTGGAGACGTATTCTGTAACCCCCCGTCTCCAGGGGAGATTCAATTCTGCACTTTAACAAACAGGAGACCGAGGGAGCCAATACGCAGGTGAAATGTGCCCGAGATCTGAGATCACCGGTTGTAAATTGTACAGCGCGAGAAATACAGTTCTCGTTAGATTGATGGAATGTATTTTCCACAGGAAATAAGAGTTTGAAGTTTAGAGATTTTATATTTAGCGGCAAATTGAACTCCTGCTTTGAAATTATGATATTGTGTTGATAATGGACTTAAGACTCGTGGGGAATTCAGAATTAGGGCTTTGAATTGTTTAGAGACTGGAGATGTGATTGATCGTGAGAATCGTAGTCTAGAAATAATGAGATATAATTTTACGAGGGTAGGATGGGGATGGTTAGATGCTTGTTTCAAAGTTAGATTCATGTGTAGGCCAAATGGGCGATCATGGAAAATTATATTTAGAATTAAGATGGATTTCAGAATCTTGGGCCTAGTTAATACACAGGGACTGGAAGCTTTAAAGTAGGAGCAGATGTGAACCGTAAGAATGGGTGCGGGTCCTGGGCAAAATATAAAATGTGGAAATAGTAGGGGAATAAAATCATAAATGTAGAAATAAATGAGGGAATAGTAAACAGTGAAAACAGTGAACAACGAGAACGGTTGAAAGCGGAGAGTTTGAAAAGCGGCATACGGTAATTTGGATTTAAGCTGTACCAGGTGTCGAGTGAGGTAGGTGGTAAAGTAGGTGGCCAGTAGTAAACGGGGAAGAGGAGAAAAGCGCTGGAGAAGCCAACGTAGGGTAAAAACGGCGCTAATTGGCAGGGAGTAATAGGGTGAGAGTACACCGAAGCAGTAAAGCAGAGTAGGGCAGTAGCATAGACTTAGGGGCCTGCCCAAGCGACCAGAAGGAAGCAAACGAGAATGAAAACAAAAGGGAAATAGAGAGGTCAGAATTTTATCGTTCCCGTGCAGCGCTGTTGGAAAAGGTAAAATGCAGGGACGCGCTGGGGGGCGCGGGAGACATGCAGGAGGAGAACCCGTGCCTGACTATCAGGGTGAGGTGGGCGGGTAAGGGTCTCGCATACAGAAAGCTACATAGATAGCGCACACAGGAGGAACCAGGGGATAAAGTAATTGGAGTTATGATTCGTTGAGGGACGGCCAACGGGTGGAAGGATCAAGTCAACCAGTCTCGATCCACTGTCCGGCGAATACAAAGAGAGAAAAGTATCGAGCTTGTGATACTGCGTAGAGCGAGCGCAAGGGAGGGGATCAAGGAAGAAAACCGCGAGCCAGCATCAGAGGAGAGCCGAGGCGCGAGCAAATGCGTCCGAAGTTAAGGACTGCTGATTGAAGGTCGAGCGCCGCGAAGTGCAATTTAGGAAGGTCAAAATGATGAAATGTAATTTTATGAATGTAATAGAGTTCGAAGCCTGTCGGAATCAGGATTGGCAAGAAACTGAAATTGATGATTAGTAGTTGAAGAACCATATTAATATTACAATTGGAAATAAATACGCGCCTGAGCTTTGGATATTAAATGTGTCATGAAAATTAAAGTAATTTATATTAAAGGTAGTTAAATATAGTTTCCACGTAAGAAAGTTGAGGCAATTGCTTCAAAATTTCAGTGAAAAGGAGAAGGGAAGTAGAGGAGTAAAGAAGTAGGTAATCGGACAATGAAGCATATATTAAATTAGTTAAATTAATTTCAAGGTTGAATTTTGTGCTAGGCGTGAGATCTAGTAGTTTAAGCGCCTCAATGACGAGTGAGAGGCGCGCGTAAGCGGGTGGTGAATGAATTACGTCGCCCGCTCGCAGGCAGCAGCCGGAACTGGGTCAATGAGTCAGCCACCGACTGGTACCCGAAGGGTTGCGAGTGAGCCGAATCTGTGTACGGCAAGCTTGGTGTTGCCTGTCTGAGGGGCTACGCGCGCGATTCCTTTTAAGTCTCCTTTTATGACAAGCCAAGGAGGCTGAGGAGGCTGGAGACGTATTCTGTAACCCCCCGTCTCCAGGGGAGATTCAATTCTATATTTAGCAAAGTAAATGAGTTAACCGTCAACCGATGTTCAAAGAATTACGGGCAAGCCTCGCCCGCATACGACGGACTAGTTGTTACTTATCTAGAGGGGCTTTGCGCACATTCATTTAAAACACGTATGGTAACGAGCTAGTGAGGTTGGGGGCGCATTCTCAATCCCCCGCCTCCTGGGGAGTCTTGATTCTATACTTATTATTACTTATTATTAATGTTAGCTTGATAGGAGCCTAGCGTCAAGGCCCGACGGATTTGGGTCGCCGGGTCTGTGGGGGGCGACCATGGGACCCCCGCCCGATCGAGGGGAAGCGAGAAAGCGAGGAGAACACGCCGATCCCCGAGGGCTCGGGGGCAAGGGGCTATCCCTCGCAGGTTCCCCTCCGGCCACAGTGATCGCCGGCCGTTCTGAATATAAATTGGGGCACCTCGTGGGGGCCTTCATTTAGTACGTTTCTGTCAAGGGTAGCCACTAGTTCGCATCGATTTGTGGTGCTCCGATTTGAAGCTCAGGCCAGAACCAATACGCGTGTTGATGCATAAATGCGTCGTGGTGCAGTGAGTCGTTATTGTGCGTGACTAAGTGCAGCAGAGCAGCGCAACACATCACTCATACTCGTAGCAGGGAAGGATTCGCTGTTACCGGTGGAACCCACGCGCCAACGCGGCTATAATAAAGGCGGGCGGAGAAGAAGAAGAAGAAGGAGTAAAACCGAGAGAAAGCGACACGTCCGATCACTGCTGGTCAATCCACGCCAAGCTTTGCTGAGTAAGTAAGTATTGAGTGGTCCTTTGTCAATACATGACGTGCCATCCTTGTCTGTTCAGCGTGCCCGTTTCATCGCTGCTATTGTTGTTGGTGTTGATGCAAATTCCGCTGCCATTACTCCTGTTAATATGCAGCTGACTAATCCTTGTTCGTTTGCCATGCTAATTACCAGCTAGTTGCCGACTGTAGATTGCTGTTTAACTTGCCGGTATCCTGGCACAAGTTAGTTTGCCGTTTCCTTGTTCCTGATGAAGTTGATTAAATTGGTTTAATCCTGGTTAGCTTGATTGAGATGCTTGATTACGTTTGTCATGTCTAGACTTTTCATTGTTGCATCATTTCATGTCTTGCTCTTAAGTCGAGTCAAGTAAGCCCCTCTTAACCCTTGAGTTGGGTTGTGTGAGGTGAGGTGAATTAAGTTGGTGGGGCAGAGTGAGGAGGAGAGTGATGCGCACAAATTGATACGAGCCAGTTAATTAGCCCCTTTCACACCACAGTCGTGCCGATTTCTTCCTTATTCACTATAATTGCGCCCAGTTGTGTTTATCCCATTCTTCCTCCTTCAATTCAGATTCGGATTCGGGCAGTGTATACAAGCCGTTTGTTGCGCTTTCACGATTCGTGTTGCTCATTGGTTGTTGTGTTTTAGGATTCTTAAAATTCTTGCGCCGCGAGGGTCATAGCCGAATCTGTTGCTGCCGTTGCAAGCTACAAGTTGCAGTAAGTGTTGGGTGTAAACCACTGCCATGCTATCTCAAATCGACTTGCATGTAAATCCTTGTGCTTAAAGCGTTCATCTCCTTTTGCCCTGATAGCTTCGTTACTGTGCTGCTGAGTTTCCGAGCCAAGAAGAAGATGGAAAAGGAAAGGAAAAACAAAAGAAAACAAAAGAAAAAACATGTCTGCATTCAGCGTTCTGCAGATCAATTTGAATAGATGCCGCGCAGCACAGGATCTCTTGTGGCAGGCCGTGAACGAGTTCCGCGCAGATATAATTGTTATAAGCGAGCCCTTTAATCCTCATCCGAATTGGCATCAGGACAGGAGCAGCTCAGCCTGCGTGTGGTATACGAATCGGCCTAGCTGCGACATGGGGGTGACTAGGAATGTGTTCGAGACGGACGGGTGCGTGGCCTTAGAAACCCGAGAGTTTGTGATAGTGAGTTGTTTCTTCTTACCATCGCTGACCATAGAAAGTTTTGAGGGCCAATTGCGAGGTCTTGCGACATGTCTGTCAGGTGTTAGAAAACCAATAATAGTCGTCGGCGATTTCAATGCCCGCTCTCCACACTGGGGGTCAAATCGCGTGGATTCGCGCGGTCATCGCATGATGAATTGGATTGAGCAAGCAGGGCTGATGCCCGTGGAGAGTCAGGGGGCCCCGTCGTTCGAGCGTGGTGGCGTAGGTTCTCGAATCGATGCCCTTGCGTGCAGCCGCAGCCTCCATAGTCGAATATCCCGGTCCACGGTGTCCACGCGCTATTCGGGATCGGATCACCGTTACCTTATTCACCGATTCAGAGCGAAACCAGAGACCATTGGTTCGTCCCAGGGTTCGCTCCGGGAGGCGAGACTATGTCGCCCGGACATGGAGACGTGGAGGGTGATAGTGGGCGGCCAGCTGCCGATGCCTGGATCACTGATTCCGACAGCTAGCTGTAGTCAGGGGGAAGGAGCTGCAGCACCCAGACCATCGGATCGATCCGTGCTACCGCCGCTGTGCACCGCGGCCGAAGTAGACGAAGTGATAGAGGAGTTGGAGACGCTTTTCCGGTCAACCCCTCCACCGTTGCCGACCCGCAAGAGGAGGAAAATTCAGAATGTACCATGGTGGAGCCAGGAGATAGCAAATCTCTGCCTCCAAGCGAAGCGCTCCCGCCATCGTTGGCAGAAGGTGGCTCGCCGAAATCCGACGACAGCGCGTCAGCAAGCACATCCGTATCGCACGGAGATGCTGGAGAGCCGACGCTCCTTGACCCTGGCACTGCGTCGAGCTAAGGAGGCATCGTGGAGCGAGATGGTCTCGACCATCGAGGAAGATTCGTGGGGGAAGCCCTACAAGGCGGTTATGAATCGTTTGAAAGGGAAGTCACCCCTGGTTCGCCTCAATCGAGAGGAGTTTCACGCGACGGTGTCCACGCTATTCGTGGTGGAGCAGGAGCGACAGGAAGAGGCTGCCATCCCAGGAAGTAATGCAACAGAAGAGGAGGAGGGAGAAGACGCAAGAGGAGAAGAAGCGGCACAGGTTCCGTTGATCTGGCCCCGTCAGGAAGGAGCACAGCATGCGGTTGGGTTTGCGCCCTTTTCAATTCTTGTTTGAGACTGGGATACTTTCCAAGGGCTTGGAAGATAGGGCGCCTGGCTTTGATACCGAAGGCCGGGAAAGCCTGTAATTCCCTCTCCGATCTTCGACCGCTTTGCATGCTGTCAGACTTGGGAAAATGTTTCGAGTATGCTCTGCGCGTGTTAATGCTGGAGGCGATTCGCCTGTCTGGAGGACTGTCAGTGCGCCAGTTTGGATTCCTGGAAGGCAGGTCAACTCATCAGGCGATGAAGGTGGTCATGTCGGAGTGGGATCGTGCGCGCAGAGGGCGAAATCACTGCCTACTAATCACGTTGGTCGTGAAGAATGCATTTAATACAGTGCGTTGGGACCGCATCCTGGCTGCAGCCGAGCGCCGTGGGTTTCCGACAATAATAATAGACATGCTGCGTAGTTATTTAAGCGAGAGAAGAGTGGGCACACCGACGCCAGATGGCGAGTGGGTAGAGGCATCTGTATTCGGAGCAGTGCCACAGGGATCAGTGTTGGGACCATTACTGTGGAATTTATCATACGACGGGTTGCTGGAGGTGCTATTACCACCAGGCGTGACGACCGTGGGTTTCGCGGATGACATGGCACTACTTATAGTAGCCCGGTCATTGGAAAGAGTGCGCGAGCTGGCAGAGCATGCCTTACGTGTTGTGGGAGAGTGGTACGATAGGGAGAGACTGGTTCTCGCGAAGGAGAAGACTGAAGCAGTGCTCTTAACTGGCCGGCGAGTACCCGAAGGACTTGTGCTATCGTATGAGGCCGCGGTAATCAGGACATCGCGCTCAATTAGGTATCTTGGCGTGATGTTTGGTAACAGCAGACTCTTTCATAGCCAGATGAGTCGAGTATGTGAGAAGGCGGTGAGGGTAGCGCAACACGTCTCGTGGCTACTACCAAATCCACGTGAGTGTGGTCCAAAACCGCGTTTACTATATTACCGTGTGTTGGAATCTATAGTCTTGTACGCGTGTCCGGTGTGGAGCGAGGGCTGCTTTGTATGGATACGAAGAGGCGGAGGACCCGGAGGAGCGCACGAATCTGCCGCAGGTGGTGGAATATGACACCTTTGATCGCTGGCAGACTCGCTGGACAACCTCGGAGAACGGCGCCTGGACGCGCAGACTAATTCCCAACATTGAGGCGTGGGTGGAGAGCAATGGGGCGCGCCATCTAACCTATCATCTGGCACAGGTGATGACGGGTCACGGAAGTTTTGCTTACTACCTTCATCGGATAGGAAGAAGTCCATCACCGAGCTGCTGGTTTTGTGACCCTCCAGTGGATGACGATGCGTACCACACAATGTTTGTGTGTGATCGCTGAGCACTGCAAAGAACTTTTCTATACCTGGAGGTAGGGGAGCTGACTCCGGAGATGTTTGCAGACTGCCTTCTGGATAGGCGGAGGCGACGCTCTCTTATAGCATTTATAACTGAGATAATGACCAAGAAGGAAAGTGTGGAGAGAGTGAGGGAGCGCGCAGGATTAATGGTGCCTCGCCGGGTCCGCCGACGAGGCTCCCGTCACTCCCGCGGCGCACACGGGTCCCGAGCAAGGGGCGGTCGTGGGCGCCGATGACCAGGAAGGCAGGTTTGAGTGTAACCAGTGGGGGCGAGCTAGACACGCGCACGAATTCAGCTCGGCAACTAACTTATGTTTGTAAGTATGTACGTTGCGCATGTGAGCTTAGAATATGTATTATTATATCTGCAAGTTTATATGTCGCAGAACGTTTGTCAGAGCAGAAATGTAGCTACGTAATTACGTAATATGATGTTAAATAAATGAACGCCTTGCAGGCATTATTACTTGACCATAGCTTCTGTTTTCGTATACCCAGTCAAGTAAGAGGAGTGCTGAGCTCACGTCATTGAGTAAGGCACGTATGCAGAAGTTCGAAGGTAGGTTCATTTATGGGTTGGCAGTTATCGACACAGCTGGAGCCAAGTTGCATTCCTTACGTGTCAGGGATATTGGGGCGACATCAAACTCGTGAGGCCATGTCAGAGAGAGCAGAGAGAAAGGAAGCCACGGGGAAGCAATCAGCACAAGCAGCCTTTCAAACCATAAAAACTGTTTTAAAAGTTTAGTGGATGCAGCGCGCAGTTCAGGCAGTCCGAAGCCGAGATCGAGATAGCGATTTCCATCACCTTTAACGAATAGCGGTTGAGGGGGCTCACACAGGAGCACGATAGGGAAAAACGACCGCGGATCGAAACCGGGAAAGGGTCAAAACGCAAACAAGTTCCAGTTTCGTGTTTGAAATCATTGTCCAGTAGGGAGCCAGGACACAGACATGGTGAGCCTGGAGTTTGAAGTTGCCAACCGATAATCATGCAGCGCGAGAAGTACAATAATATTCGCATTGATAGAATGCCGTTAATGTAAGAGAATACATTGTAGCTCAACATTTCATATTGAGATCGGCAGAAAACCAGGGTTGGTAATACATAATCCACAATTATGAATCTGTACTAGTACTTGGAAATTAAAGTTTATAAGTTAAGTAGATTGGATATTGCATTAAGCATGAGAGTCAGAGTAAGTGATCATAAATATAAATTCGCGGAATAGGCCGCCGTCCACCATTTCAGGATAAGGAATTAGCAGAATGTTGGAGACGGTGCTCAAACAATGGGAATCACACTAGAATTATTGAAGATTTCCTAAACTAATTTAAGTATTTATGCGGGCTAAAGTTAAAATTGGAATTAAGATTTGATGAATTCAGCTGTTAAAGCCATCGCCGGTTTGTGATTGACAAGAAACAGACTGTGTTTGAATTGGGGTTGTGCAATGTGTTTGTGTTTGATTAGTTCATAGTTAATGAGGCTGCAATTGAGAAATTGTAACCAGGGATGAGGCTGGAATTAAAATTGAAACCTCCTAGTTCGAACTTACCCTTCCTATGGTTGTTTGCGTGGGAGAGTGACGTACCAGTGTTACAACCATGGCCAGCTCATGATATGTGTTGCAGTTGTCCTTTCGTAGGACGAGCTAAGGAGGTGCTCGAATTGACTGATATGTCACATCATGTTCGGTTAGCCATCCAGGTAGGAGATTGCATCAGCAAGACAGCAAAGTACGTAATCCTCCCTCAGCTCTCCCGAAGCCTCATGTCGCAGTTCTCATCTCGTGAATCGGGTTGGAGAGATGTAATTGAGGATCGATGAGGCAGGTCAGGGAGGACCAGCCGTCAAGGTAAGGAGGCTGCATCAGCGGTGCTCAAGACACTCGTAGTCCTCGTTGAATGTATGCACAGGTAAATATCAATAAGCAAGCTCGTAGCACTGGTATATTCCGAAACACTTGTGGAGCTGCACAAATTACGAAGGGACATGAAAGAAACGAAGCGCACACGCGTACACCGAAGCAGTTACCCTAGCACTTAGTATCACCCCGAACGTGAGACGACGCGGGGCACAGCAAGGGCCGCAGGGGTCACGAAATCACAGCAGTCGCTGCCGTTGCAAAAACCAGAGAGAAAACCGAAGAAGTTGAATAAGGTCGAACAAACAAGGAACGGTACAACTCTACGACACCAGATGCCTGGCAGGCCGCAGGACCCTAGGTCGGCACGTCCGACCAGCTCGGCAGTCCGCACGAGACTCATTCAATTCTATACTACACGTATGTAAGGGTACCGTAAGCGGGATGCTACGTATAGTACGTATGCAATCGGAGAATCTGAGGAGAAGAGCGGGTAGGGTCGTGGTTCGCTAAGAGTCGGCCGGCGGGAAGAAGAGTCAGGCAGGCCGGTCTCGATCCACTGCCAGCGGGTACGGCGAGAGGGACCGTTCGAGCTTGAGATGCTGCGAGGAGGGAGCGCAGGGGATCAAAGAAGAAGCCGCGAATTCAGAAACCGGAGGAGAGCCGAGACGCGAGCATAATATATCCGGGATTCCAGGTCGCTGATTGGAAATTGCGCGCGCGAAAAAATTAAAATTTAACTAAATTAATAAAATGTAATTTGAAAAGTGTAATAAAGTTTAAAATTTATCAAAATCTAAAATTTACAGAAAACTAGAATTGATATTTCGTGTTTGTAGAACCACATTAATATTATAATTAAGAATTCATACGGACCAAAACCTTGAATTTAAATTTGTCATGGAAATTAATTTTAAAGGTAACTACATACAATTTTCGCGAAAGAAAGTTGGTGCAGATTACTTTCAAGATTGATTGTCGGAAGGAGAGGTAGATGTTCGGAAAATGTAACATGTATTGAAATCGGGTTGTCGAAATTTGAATTTTAGATTAGTCACGAAAGCTAGCAGTTTTACGCGCCTTGTTGAGCGGGTGGGAGGCTCGTTGAACCGAGTGATGAACGGATTACGTCATCCGCTCGCAGGCAGCAGTCGAAACTGGGTCAGCCGTCGGTTGGCGTCTAAAGGGGGTGCAAACGAACCGAGTTCGTGTACGAAGGGTCCAATGCTGCTGATCTGAAGGGGCTTCGCGCGCGGTTCCTGTTAAGTCGCCTTTTACGACAAGCCAAGGAGGCTGCAGACGTATTCTGTAACTCCCCGCCTCCAGGGGAGGATGGGATGCAATTTCCCACAGTAAATGTGTTAGAACTCGATGTTTCCAGGATTTAAGATTAGTGACAAATTAAGCTTTATGATTTGGGGTTGATGTTAGACTTGAAACCCGGGAGGAGTTCTGGATTAGGATTCTAAATTGAATTTAAATTGAGGATAGAGCTGATCACGGGAATCGTGGTCTAAAAGTAATAAATATAATTCGTGAGGATGCGATATATATGAATAGATGCTTGTTATCTTAGAATTAAAGTTATAGGAGGCTAAAATGGGTGCTCATGAAGAAGAATTGTACTTGAAATTAAGGGGGTTCTGAGAATCTTGAAATAGGATAACATAACACATGGAGACTGAAAGTTTAAAAGTAAAAGCAGATGTGTACAGTAAGAATGGGTGAGGATCCTGAGCAGAATGTAAAAGGTGAAAAATAGTGGAGAAATAAAAACATAAATAAAGAAATAAATGGAGGAATAGGGAAAAAAGGACGGTAGAGAACAACGGGAGCAGCCAGAAACAGCTGTAAGCGAAAAGTTTGTAAAGCGGTATACGGTACATTTGGAGTTAGGCTGTACCAGGTGTCGGGTAGGGTAGGTGATAAAGTAGGTGGTGGGTAATAAACGGGCAATGAGGAGCAAGGCGCTGGAGGAGGCGACGTAGGGTGAAAGCGGTGCGAGTTCGCAAGGAATAATAGAGTAATAGAGTGAAAGTACAGTGAAGCAGTAAAGCAGAGTACGGCAGTAGCATAAACATGGAGGCCTGCTCGAGCGACCAGAAGAAGACAAAGGGGAATGGGAACAATAGAGAAAAATAAAGAAATCGGAATTTTACCGTTCACGTGAAGCGTAGCTGACAAAATAAATATGCAAGGGCGCGCTAGCGAGCGCGGAAGTCATGTCGGAAAAGTACCCGTGCCTGACTACCAAGGTATAGTGGGTGTGTAGGAGATGCCGCATGAAGGGAGCTGCATAAATTGCGTACAACAGGAGGGTTCGAAAGGAGTAGATAGGGTCATGATTTGACGCGAGTCAGCCAACGAGAGGAAGTATCGGTGCGTCTGATCTCGCTCCACTGTCCAGCAGGTACAGCAAGCGAGAAAGATCAGAAGATTGGAAGAGAGCCAAGACGCGAGCATAAAGCGTCCGGGATTCGAGGGTACTGATTGGAAATCGTACGCCGCAGAAAATGCGATTTAAATTCAATTTGATTGAATTGACTGAGATGGAATTTGAAAATGTGATCTAAGATCGCAGGGGACTACAATTGGTGGTCCGTAGTTGAAGACCGCAATAATATTATAATTGTGAGTTGATACGAGTCAACCTTGGAATTTTAAACTTATCATTAAATTCGGGGGTAATTAGGTACAATTTTCCGCAAGAGAAAGTTGGTGCGAATTGCTTTCAAAATTCGTTATCAGGAAGAGAAGCAGGTGTTCTGAAAATGAAGCCAACAAAATTGGGTTATCGAGATTTGAATTTAAGATTAGACGTGAGAGAAAGAGGTATTTGGGCACCTCGTCGGACGTGAGAGAGGCGCGTACAAGCGGGCGACGAGCGGATTACGTCACCCGCTCACATGCAACGATCAGGCCTGGGTCAATGAACCAATCATTGGCCGATGTCCGAGAAATCGCGAGCGAGCCGCGTTCATGTACGGCGAACTTGGTGTTGCCTATCTGAAGGGGGCATCACGCGCGGTCCCGTTTTAGTCGCCTTTTACGACAAGCCAGGGAAGCTGGAGGCGTAATCTGTAACCCCCGCCTCCAGGGGAACCTAGCAACCGCCCGGCAAGTCCAAAGAGCGAAGCAGTAGAACTCGTGATGCTACGAAAAGCGGTCGTAGGGGAGGGGATCAGAAGAGGAAGCCACGAATCGTAAGATGAAGCCGCGAGTCAGTATCCACCGAAAAATCCGTGGCGCAAGTGTAATGTGTCCGAGATCTGAGATCGCCGGCTGTAAAACGTACAGTGCAAAGAATGTGGTTTAATTAAATTGATGTGATGCATATTCACAGTAAGTGAATTAAAGCTATAAATATCCAAGGTTTAAGATTAACGACAGATCAAGCTTTGTGATCTTGGGGTTGTAAGATTGATTTGATGTTAGACTTGGGACTCGGGAGGAATATTGGATTCGGATTTTAAATGAAGTTAAATTAAGGGTAAAGTTGATCGTGAGAGTCGTAGTCTAAAGTAATTAAGTATAAGTTGTGAGGATACGACGTAGATGAATAAATGCTCATAAAGTTACGGGGAGGCTAAAATGGGTGAACAGGGAGAAGAATTGAACTTAAAATTGAGGGGGTTCTGGGAATCTTGAATTAAGATAATACATAGAAACTGGAAGTTTTAGAAAAAAAACAGAAGTGTACAGTAAGAATGGGCGTGGATCCTGAGCAGAATGTAAAAGCTGAAAATAGTGGAGAAATAAAAGCATAAATGAAGAAATAAATGGGGGAATAGGGAAAAGGTCGGTAGAGAACAACAAGAAACAGCTAGAGGCAGCTGTAGGCGGAAAGTTTTGCAAAGCGGCATACGGAAAATATGGAGTTAAGCTGTACCAGGTGTCGGGTAAAGTAGGTGAAGTAGGTGATAAAATAGGTGATGAGTAATAGCGGGAGAGAGGAGCAAGGCGCTAAAGGAGGCAACATAGGGTAAAAGCGGTGCGAATTCGGAGGGAATATTAGGACAATAGAGTGAAGGTACAGTGAAGCAGTAAAACGGGGTAAGGCAGTAACATAAACTAGGAGGCCTGCTCGGGCGGCCGGAAGGAGACAAAGGAGAATGAAAACAATAAGGAAAATAAGAAGTCGGAATTTTATTATTAACGTGAAGCGTAGTTGACAAAAAATAAATGTGCCGGGGCACGCTGATGGGCGCAGGGGTCATGTCGGAAAAGTACCCGTGCCTGATTAACAAGGTGTAGTGGGTGTGTAGGAGATGCTGCGTGAAGGGAGCTACACATTCGCGTACAGCAGGAGGGTCCGAAAAATAGAGTAGATAGGGTCGTGGATTGTCGACATTCGGCCAGCAAGAGGAAGAATCGAGCCAATCGATCTCGCTCCACTGCCCGGCAGGCACAACAAGAGGGAAGAATCAAGCACGGGATGCCACAAAAACGAGCGACGGGGGGAGCTCAGAGAAGAAACCGCGAGTCGGTATCCGGGAGAGAGCCGAGACGCGAACCTAATGCGTCCCAGATTCGAGGGTGCTAATTGAAAATCGTATGCCGCAGAAAATGCGATTTAAATTAAATTTGATTAGGTTGATTGAGATGTAATTTGGAAATGTAGCAAAGTTCAAAGTTCAGCAAAACTGAAGTTAGCAGGGAACTAGAATTGATGATCCGCAGCTGAGGACCGCAATAATATTATAATTAGGAGTTGATACAGGTCAAACCTTGAATTTTAAACTTATCATTAAATTCGGAGGCAATTAGATACAATCTTCGCGGGAGAAAGTTGGTACGGATTGCTTTCAAAATTTGTTTCCAAAGAGAGCAGTAGGTGTTCGAAAAGAAGCATATCTTAAAACTGAGTTATCAAGATTGGAGTTTAAGATTAGACACGACGCAAGATCTAGAAGGCGCCTCGTCAGGCGAGTGAGAGGCACGTACAAGCAGGTGATGAGCGAATTACGTCGCCCACTCGCAGGTAGCGGCCGGAACCGGGTCAACGAGTCACCCATCGGCCGGTGTCCGAAGGGTTGCGAACGAGCCTCGTCCGTGCATGTCGACTTGTTGCTGCCTATCTAGAGAGGCTAAGCGCGTGGTGCCTTTTGAGTCGCCTTTGATGACAGGCTAGGGAGGCTGGAGGCTTATTCCGTAACCCCCGCCTCCAGAGGAGACTTGATTCTATACTACCACAGCAAATAGGATTTAATATAATCGAAAGTCTGGTGTATGCTTCATTAAGTCAACACCCTTGACCATTATTGACCAATGAATGCAATCAATTTTATTGTAATTTATAATTTATTCATGTTATTAATGTTGGCTTGATTAGGTCCTTTCATCGGAGGCTTGGTAAGGCTTGGGTTGCCGGGCTTTGTTGAAGACGACCACGAGACCCCTGCTTCGATCGAGAGGAGGCGAGAAAGCGAGGGGAGTGTGCCGAAGCGCGCTCCTTGAAAGCGAGCTCAGGGGTGACGGACTACCCCTCGCAGGTTCCCCCAGCCACAACGATCGCCGGCCGCTCTGGATATAAATTGGGGCACCTCGTAGGGGCCTTCATTTAGTACATTTCTAACTAGGGGAGTCGCTAGTTCGCGCTGCTCGTGGTGCTCCGAATCGAAGCTTGGATCAGTACGCGTGTGTCGATACGTGTGCCGCGGTGCAGTGAGGGGTTATTGTGCATAACTAAGTGCATCAAATCAGCACGGCACACCACAGCACAACGCTCATCCCCGCAGCGAAAAGGGTCCGCTGTCGCCGACAACGCCCACGCGCCAACGCGACTATAGCAGAGGCGCGTGAAGAAGAAGAGGAAGAAGGAGTAAAAGAGTGGAAGAGCGACGCAACCAAACATTATCAGTCATTCTACGTCAGGTATCGCTGAGTAAGTAAGCATTAAGTGATCATTTGCCGATTAACGTTTATCGCGCCGTCCTAGTTTGTTCAGCCTGTCCGTTTAAACACTACTATTGTTGCTAATATTGGTGCTAGTTCCACTACCGTTGCTCCTATTAATACGTAACTGATACGTAACTGACTAGTCCTAGATTGTCAACCATGCTGATTATTGGCCGGATGCCGACTGTAAATAGCTGTTCGATTTGTCGGTGCCGCCGATGCTAGTTGCTTAGATCTATCCTTGCTCTTGATAAAGTTAATTGAATTATTTCGACCTTGACTAGCTTAGTTAATTAAATGAATTTAGTTAAATCTTGGCTTGGCTTGACTTCACTTCACGTTGTCGAGTAACTCCATGACTTATTCCTGAGTCGGGTCAAGCCAGCCCGCTGTCCCGCTTTATCCGTGAGTTGAGTTACGTTGATAGGGCAGGGTGGAGAGGGAGGGCGATGCACACAGACTGATACGAGTCAGTTAAAACAATCCCTTCCGTGCTACAGTTGTTCCCTTCTCTTCCCCTCCTTCTCCCTTTTCCTTTCTTTTATTTTATTTAATTTTTATTTATTTATTTATTTCCTACCTTCCCTTTTCCCTCCTTTCTCTTATTCTTTTCGTTCCTTTCTTTCCCCCCTTTTGATTCAGATTGGGTTATAAATCATAAGTTATTTGCTTCGTTTTCTGAACCCATGTAACTCATTGTTTGCTGCGTTTTAGGATCCTTGTACCGTGAAGGCCATAACTGGGATTGCCATTGCCGTTACAAGTCGAAGTAAGTGTTGATCACTGCCATGTCAGTTCAGTTCGACTTGTATGTAGATCCTTGTATTAAGAGTATCCGTTTCCTTTTGTTCCGATAGCTGCGTTGCGGAGCTGCTAAATTTCCGAGCCGAAGAAGAAAGAGGAGAGGAAAACATGTCTGCGTTCAGCGTACTGCAGATCAATTTAAACAGATGCCGCACGGCCCAGGATCTCTTGTGGCAGGCCGTGAACGAGTTTCGCGCGGATATAGTCGTCATCAGTGAGCCGTTTAATCCTCATCTGAATTGGCATCAAGACAGAAGCAGCTCAGCCTGCGTGTGGTATACGAATCGTCCTAGCTGCGACATGGGGGTGTCTAGAAAGGTGTTCGAGACAGACGGGTGCGTGGCATTGGAGACTCGTGAGTTTGTGATACTGAGTTGTTACTTCTCACCATCACTGACTATAGAGAGCTTTGAAGGTCAATTACGGGGTCTTACGACATGTCTGTCGAATGTTAGAAAACCGATTATAATCGCCGGGGATTTCAGTGCCCGCTCTCCGCACTGGGGATCGGATCGCGTGGATTCGCGCGGTCATCGTAAGATGAATTTGATCGAACAAGCAGGACTGATGCCCGTGGCAAGTCAAGGAGGCCCGTCATTCGAGCGTGGTGGCGTGGGTTCTCGAACCGATGCCCTTGCGTGTAGCCGCAGCCTCCACGGTCGGATATCTAGGTCCACGGTGTCCACGCGCTATTCGGGGTCGGATGATCGCTATCTCATCCATCGATTTAAAGCGAAACCAGAGGCTATTGGTGCGCGCGAGGATTCTCTTTGGGAGGCAAGACTAGGCCGCCCGGACATGGAGGCGTGGAGAGAAATAGTGTGTGGCTAGTTACCGGTGCCTGGATCCCTGGATCCGGCGGTTCAACGTAGTCAAGAGGGAGAAGCTGCAGCAGCCGGTCTATCGAATCAGTCTGCAATCAGTCTGCAATCTGAGATATTGCAATAATGATATTGTTATTAAATGTACATTGATTTGTAGGAAGGTATCAAGATATTACATTACATCTAATGTAGATATAGTAATAATGATATTGTTGCTAAATGTATATTACATATCATTCCAAAGTTCCGACGCCGTACCAACATTATAAAGATGGAGAAACACCGTGGCCCCTTTCTTTGAAGTAACTGTTCCCTATTATAAGCTGTAAATGCCACTTCCAGCGTAGCTGTGCAGAAGAAGAACAAGAAGACGAAGAAATAGCGCCTTTCTTTGAGGTAACTCTGCAAATATCTCGGAAACAGTGCGAGCTATGGCAAAATGTCGAGAGACCTTCTCTGTAGGAAATTAAATTTCCTACTATTTATGTTCTATGACATTTGTTGATCAGACGCGTAGTTTTCGAGATATATTGAGATATTTCAAAGTTCCGACGCCGTACCAACATTATAAAGATGAAGAAACACCGTGACCACTTTCTTTGAGGTAACTCTGGACTATTCTAAGCTGCACATGCCACTTCCAGCGCAGCTGTGCAGAAGAAGAACAAGAAGAAGAAGAAATATCTCGGAATATGTGCGTGACGCCCCTTTCCTTGAGGTAAATCTGCAAATATCTCGGAAACGGTGCGAGCTGTGGCAAAATGTTTAGAGACCTTTTTTGTAGGAAATGAAATTTCATACTATTTATGTTCTATGTGATTTTTTGATCACATGCGTAGTTCTTGAGATATATCGAGATATTTCAAAGTTCCGACGCCGTACCAACACTATAAAGATGAAGAAACACCGTGGACCCTTTCTTTGAAGTAACTCTGCACTATTCTAAGCTGTATTCACAATTCCAAGCTATAAATGGCACTTCCAGCGCAGCTGTGCAGAAGAAGAACAAGAAGAAGAAGGAATATTTCGGAATATGTGCGTGACGCCCCTTTCCTTGCGGTAAATCTGCAAATATCTGGGAAACGCTGCGAGCTATGGCAAAATGTTTAGAGACATTTTTTGTAGTAAATTAAATTTGCTACTATCTACGTTCTATGAAATTTTTTGATCAGATGCGTAGTTTTCGAGATATATCGAGATATTTAAAAGTTCCGAAGCCGTACCAAAATTATAAGGAAGAAGAAACACTGTGGCCCCTTTCTTTGAGGTAACTCTGCACTTTTCTAAGCTGTATTTACTATTCCGAGCTGTAAATGCTACTTCCTGCGCAGCTGTGCCGAAGAAGAACAAGAAGAAGTAGAAATATCTCGTAATATGTGCGTGACGCCCCTTTCCTTGAGGTAAATCTGCAAATATCTCGGAAACGTTGTTATCAGAACAGAAATGTTAACAGAACTTTTTTGTAGAAAATTAAATTTCCTACTATTTATGTTCAATGACATTTTTTGATCAGATGCGTAGTTTTCGAGATATATCGAGCTATTTAAAAAAACTACGCATCTGATCAAAAAATGCCGTAGAACATAAATAGTAGGAAATCTAATTTGCTACAAAAAAGGTCTCTTAACATTTTGCCATAGTTTGCACGGTTCCGAGATATCTGTAGAGATACCTCAAGGAAAGGGGCGTCACGCACATATTCCGTGATATTTCTTCTTCTTGTTCTCCTTCTGCACAGCTGCGGTGGAACTGGCACTTACAGCTCGGAATAGTGAATACGGCTAAGAATAGTGCGGAGTTACCTCAAAGAAAGGGGTCACAGTGTTTCTTCATCCTTATAATGTTGGTGCGGCTTCGGTACTTTTAAATACCTCGATATATCTCGAAAACTACGCATCTGATCAAAAAATGCCGTAGAATATAAATGGTAGGACATTTAATTTCCTGCACAAGAGGTCTCTTAACATTGTGCCATAGCTCGCACGGTTCCGAGATATTTGCAGATTTACCTCAAGGAAAGTGGCGTCACGCTCATATTCCGAGATATTTCTTCTTCTTCTTGTTCTTCTTCTGCACAGCTGCGCTGGAAGTGGCAGTTACAGCAGGGAATACTGAATACAGCTTAGAATAGTGCAGAGTTACCTCAAAGAAAGGGGCCACGGTGTTTCTTCATCTTTATAATGTTGGTACGGCGTCAGAACTTTGAAAGGATATGTAATATATATTTAGCAACAATATCATTATTACTATATCAACGTTAGATATAATGTAATATATAGATACCTTCCTACTGATCAATGTACATTTAGTAACAATATCATTATTAATATATCTGCATTAGATATGTAATATACATTTAATAAGAATATCATTATTACTTTTTCTTCATCAGATATAATGTAATATACTGATTCGCTAATACAGATCAATGTACATTTAATATAAATATCATTATTACTGTATCTGCATAAGATATGTAATATATATTTAATAACAATATCATTATTACTATATGTGCATTAGATATGTAATATACATTGACTAACAATATCATTTTTACTATATCTACATTAGAAATAATGTAATATACTGATTCCTTCGTACAGATCAATGTACATTTAATAACAATATCATTATTTGTATACCCACATTAGATATAATGTAATATATTGAAACCTACCTACAGATCAATGTACATTCAATAACAATATTATTATTACTATATCTATATTAGATATAATGTAATATACTGAAACCTTCCTACAGGTCAATGTACATTTAGAAACAATACCATTATTACTATAGCTGCATTAGATATGTAATATACATTTAATATAAATATCATTATTATTATATCTGCAGTAGATATGTAATATACCTTTAATAACAATATCATTATTACTACATGTACATTAGATATGTAATATACATTAAATAACAATATCGTTATGACTACTATATGTTGAGTTCGGTTCTAGATCCCGAAGCGAGCAGACGTGTTTCTGTCTCTACCGGTGTAAACATAGGCCGCGTGTTGGTGTTCTGTGTGATTTCTGATTTTCGACAGTGAAATATTGTATAAAGCCCTATATAGTTAAATTAAAGTTCTAATCGAAAGCTGCATGAGCAGCAACAACCCCAAAATGGGGGTTATTGACTCTAACAACTCCCAACAAAGTGTTCAGCAACAGTGTAATGAAGAAAACGAAGCCACCAAGACAAATGCGAGTAATCAGAAGACATATGCCAAAGTTATTGCTAATGATGTATTTCCAAAAAAGGATCAAGCCATTATTGTCGATTCCAAGGAAGGCGTTTCTATAAAGGAGTATGCAAATGCACTGGGGAAGTTAATCGATTCAAACTCCATCCGGTTCATTTCAAGAATCTCCAATGGAAGAATATGTATTTTTTTGTCAAATAAGTCAGCAGTTGAATATGTATGTAATAAACGGCTTAAAATAAAGGAGTATGACCTCGAAATACGTCCCCTAATAAGAAGCAACAAAAGGGTTATAATATCCAATGTGTGCCCCATTATACCTCATGACATAATAAAAGAGACCTTAAGGAAAAGAGGAGTCGACATCACATCGAATATAACATTTTTACGAGCTGGAATGACTGATCCTGGGTACTCCCACATTCTTAGTTTTCGAAGGCAGTTTTACATTAAACCTGAATGTGAAGGAAACCTTCCGGACGCACTGCAAATCACGTATGAAGACACAACGTATTGGGTTTATCTTACTACAGACACAACAACGTGCTTCGTATGCAAACAAGAAGGACACATCGCTCGTCTGTGCCCAACCGTTGTGCCTTCAAACGATAATACTCCTGACAGGGAAGAAGAGTCGGCTATCACACAGCCAGAAATTATCAACAAGGAAAAAGTGTCAATAGTGGAACAATCAGAACATTCTCAATACACAGTAATTTCGGCTGTTAATACAAATGGAACCAAACAGACTAGCGCTACAGACTTCCAGATGCCACCACCTTTGCCTACCACTACTACCGGAAAGATCAAAAGGCCCCTCAGCACCACCACGAGTAGCAGCTCTGACCCCGATAAAGTCGACGGGAAAAACTCTTCGTCAAACGTGGGCGACCCCGCTCCGAAACAGCCAAAACAACTCTTTCATGAGAAAATCAAAAGAAACCCACACAAAAAACAGTGCACACAAAACGAAATAGACGCTCAGCTACTCCCTGCTAAAAATCACCTTATCAGTAATGCTCAGGTGTATCCGCTTAACTTTGAGGAATTTTCCCTGTTTTTGAAAGACACTTATGGAAACCCCGATATTCCTGGCATAGCCAGAAACTTCACTTCCGACACTCCAGCTCTTATTGCTATGCTCATGGACGCTCGTTCCCATATTACGGAGCGAAATCTAAAAAGTCGCATCACCAAAATGATTAAACGTTTGGCAAGTCCCGATTCCGAAGATCCAAGCTCAACAGATGACCAGGAGGCATAATCATTTACACTAAATCTATCCAAAAATGGGTCCTAATAAAGAAGACGTTTCAAAAATTCTCTACTGGAATGCAAGGAGCATCTTGAAGCGTAAAGAACAAATTCAACAAATTTTGCACACTGTAGACATTTTTGCCTGCGTTGAAACCTGGCTCAGTCCGTCCATTTTGAACTTGCAATACCCCGGATTTATTAGTTTCAGGTTAGATAGAACCCACGCACCCGGTGGCGGGATTTTATTGCTGATTCGGAAAAATTTGGCATACAAAGAAATACCAGGTATTATGTCCCCCCACGAATCTGTTGAAATCTGTGGTATTAGAATCACCAATACTAATCCAGCCTTCAACCTCATAGTCTGTTATAGAGCTCCTGGTCTTACTCTCACTCTTGATCAATGGGATAAAATTTTTTCCAATCTCAAAACAGATCAATGCAATATTATGATGGGCGACTTTAACGCCCATCATGTTAACTGGAATTGCAATAGAACTGACAGAAATGGAGAAAACCTGTTAGAAATGGTTGAAAAACACAACTTGTTTATTCACAATCACGATTCGTATTCTCATATTGATAAATATTCTAAATCTAACATTGATCTGGTTCTTTCAAGTAACAATGTAGCCGATAAAATTAATATTAACGTGAATGATGATACCTGGGGATCCGATCGCTATCCCATATATATTAGCGTAAGCGCACAAAAAATCCGCTATTGTAAAAAATCCCATAAACTCAGCTCAAAACGGACGGACTGAGCAAATTTCGCGTTGCACCTCGACTCAGCATTCCCACAATTTTTTTGCGCCGAATATGAACTTCTCCCACCTAGTCAAAAATATGACTCCTTTGTAAAGGTTTTGAAAGAAGCAATAGTTAATAATACACCCAAGAAAAAAATTGTGGGTCCGCGAACGCATAGAAATCCTGTTGCATGGTGGGATAAGGAGTGCCATGAAATAAAGCAACTCAGGAACAAGGCATTCAAAAAATGGGAGCGATCAAAAACTCTTGAAGATCTCATTGAATATAAAAGGCTGATTGCATTGGCGAAAAAAACCTTTAAAACAAAAAAGAAAAGTAGCTTTATTGAATTCGCTAAAACAATAAACCTACAAACTGATAGTCGATATGTCTGGAACACTTGCAAAATCTTAAAAAATAAGTGGATTAAAACAAATCCATCGCACGTTTCTGAAAACCTTCAGTTAGAAAATAAAGCTCTAGCATTAAACAAAATTTGCCCCCCATGGGTACCGTCTGATCCTAATTTCATGCCAGAATGTCGTCCTAATGGGTTCCTCGAATCTGATTTTAACTTTGCTGAATTCAATATAGCTCTCGATTCTCGTAATTCTAAGTCATCACCTGGGTTAGATGGAATTGATTATCAAGTTCTTAAAATACTCCCAATTAAATACAAACTACTTTTAGTCGATATCTTCAATGAGATGTACAAGACCAGTGACTTCCCCGATAGCTGGAAACAAGCTTATGTGCACTTTATAAGTAAGCCCGACGGGAAATCTTTTCGCCCAATTGCTTTAACATCGGCTCTCTGTAAATTATTTGAAACAATTGTGAAAAACAAATTCCAGTGGTGGATCGAAAAACAGAATGTACTACCCGGTAGTCAAAGCGGTTTTCGCAAAGGCCAATGTTGTTTAGACAATCTGTTAAATTTAACGCTAAATGTCCAGCAAGCATTTCAAAGGAAAAAACACATGTATGCAGCGTTCTTAGACGTTAGCGGCGCCTTCGATAATGTTAATGGTGACATTCTGATTGACAAACTGGCCAAAATAGGTTGCCCTCCCGTACTAATTAAGTTTATCAAATTCATTACCTATGAAAGATTTATTTTCACCAATGAAACAAATGCATGCAGACACACCTATAAAGGAGTCCCTCAAGGAGGTGTACTGAGCCCTCTTCTATATATAATTTACGTAGCTGACATCGTGAAAGGCATTTCCAGCAGAGTTTCGATATCTCAGTTTGCTGATGACATAGCTCTTTACTCGATTAACAAAAACTCATTACAAAACGCCATTTCTCACATAGGGAATAATCTGTCTAATATAGGGCTAGATCTCGCTCCACACAAAACCATACTAATCCATTTCAATAAAGATAATATTCTACCCGGTGAAACTTCTATTAAAATCAATGATTGCTCCATCTCATCGAGTGAATCTACGCGATTCCTAGGTGTAATCTTTGACTACAAATTGACTTTCACCTTCCATATGAATCAGCTGCTGACCAGATGTCAAAGAGCGCTTAATATTATTAAATTTCTACAGGGTATATGGTGGGGAGCAGATCCCAGTACTTTGCTCACGCTTCACAAAAGTTATGTGCGCTCGATAATAGATTACGGTTGCTTTATATACTTTCCAACGCGATCTGTCTACAAAAACAAATTAGAGCAAATCCAGTACACCTCCATTAGACTCTCATTGGGTTATCGAAAAACTACTCCTACTAATATTCTCCTTGCAGAATCGAAACTGCCTTATATTCAGGACAGAAGTAAATTTCTGTGCAACACATACTTGGTCAAAATTTTAACAAATGAAAGCTTACCCATCTGTAAAACAGTTCACAGATATTACAAATGTACTAAAAAAAAGAAAAGAAAGCGTAAAAGACTTTTTGAAACATGCATCAACGATTTGATGAATTTTGTTCATAGCCTCTTAATTTTCCAGCATTACCCGATTTACTGTCATGATTACGATGTGTCCACAACTTTGATACCTATAGACAAAACTCTAGGTCAGGAAATGAAGTATGTCAGCAATCCGAACATTGAAATTAAAAATATAGACAATGAAAACACATATTTGATATACACAGATGGAAGTAAAAGCGTAAAATCTCCGTCAGTTGGTACAGCTTGCGTCTGTCCAAAGTTAGATGTTTCTATCAAAAGAAGCTTAGACAAAAATACTTCTATATACACCGCCGAATGTATTGCGATTAAAGACGCAGTTGACATTGCTCTTAACAACACCAGCTCTTATAACTATATTTTCTCCGACTCCCTTAGTGCTCTTGAGAGTCTGTCATACCCTGTCTCTGATATAAAAACCAACACTCACATACTCGAGATCAAACGGAAATATCTCGAATTTATACATAAAAAATCAGAGGCAGGTTGCATTAAATTCTACTGGATTCCGTCCCATCATGGAATACTTGGGAACGAACTTGCCGATTCTCTAGCCAAGACAGCGAGCAACTCCAATCCAAACACAGTTAACTCGTATAAAATTCCATTTACAGATGCACGCGAATCATTCAGAAAGGCCATGGTTTTGGACACTAGGGATTGTATATCCGAGCTAGGAACAAAGAAGGGTGTAAAATTCTTTCAGAACTTTCACAGTGCAAGTTCGAAACCCTGGTTCCACAATAGAGAGCTCTCACGGGAACTGATTGTCACAATCAATCGCTGCAGAGCTGATCATTATAACCTGACTGCGTCTCTCGCCCGAGTCTCCATTGTATCCGACCCAAAATGCACATGTTCTAATAGCCCTCAAGACATTGATCACATCGTCTGGCAATGTCCTTTATACGATTCTCAAAGGATTAAATTAATTAAGCAACTTTTAGATCTAAAGCTCCAGTTCCCTCTAAAAATGAGTTTGTTACTCAGGGAACCCTATATTGCTGCGTGCACATGTGTTCATTCCTTTCTTAAAAGCTGTAATTTGAAAGTATGAATTGTACGAATTGTTTGTATAATTCTTTTTTTTTCTTTCTTTCCTTTTTTTTTCTCTCCTGAAAGCGAATAAATCTATGTAATGATTTGAAAGCTTAATAAAAAAAAAAAAAAAAAAACTACTATATGTTCATTAGATATAATGTAATATACTGATTCCTCACTACAGATCAATGTGCATTTAATAACAATATCATTACTACTATATCTACATTAGTTGTAATGTAATATACTGATACCTTCCTACAGATCAGTGTACAATTAGTAACCATATCATTATTACTATATCTTCATGAGATATAATGTAATATACTGATTCCCTAATACAGATCAATGTACATTTAATAACAATATCAGTATTACTATATGTACATTAGAAATAATGTAATATACTGATTCCTGCGTACAGATCAATGTACACTCAGTCCCATCGAAGTTGTCGCAGTGAAGTTGGCGCGCTAACGCCGCCGCGGCGTGATTGCGTTAGCGCGCCAACTTCACTGCGACAACTTCGATGGGACTGAGTGTACATTTAATAACAATGTGATTATTAGTATATCTACATTATATATAATGTAATATACTGATACCTTCCTACAGATCAGTGTACATTTAATAACAATATCATTGTTACTATATCCACATTAGAAATAATGTGTTCTCGGCGTGAATGAGAGTTTTCGGAAAAGGCGTGGATTCTATCTTTTCAAAGACGTGGGTGTCGAGGAGAAGATGAACGACACAGCTTAGCGGTCACTAATTGTGCATAACTTATAATTTTTACACAATGAGTTGTGAATTCAGCACTACGAAAATCACACTTGTGTTTGAATTTGGGATTCCACGATTCACAGACTTCGCCGTGCAAGCCACTGAAATGAATTTAAAAATGCTCTAAACTCGAGTAACGATAAAAATCTTAGGAGTTTTATATTGGCGTTTTATATTTTATATTTAGTTTTATATTTAAGAATTTAGGAGTTTTAATATTGGCGAGCGCTCGGATCGGTGGTTAGACAACGCAGCTGCGATTACTTTTACTTATTTGGTGAAGACAGGATTATCGAGCCGTGTTACCGACCGAGATATTCGTTCGAGTTTGATTTGCGAAATTCGTACACGTACACACGTTATAAAGATGCAGAAACACCGTGGCCCCTTCCTTTGAGGTAACTCTGCACTATTCTAAGCTGTATTCACTATTCCGAGCTGTAAATGCCATTTCCAGCGCAGCTGTGCAGAAGAAAGTAAAGAAGAAGAAGAAATATCCCGGAATATGTGCGTGACGCACCTTTCCTTGAGGTAAATCTGCAAATATCTCGGAAACGGTGCGAGCTATTGCAAAATATTAAGAGACCTTTTTTGTAGCAAATTAATGTTCCTACTATTTATGTTTTATGACATTTTTTGATGAGATGCGTAGTTTTCGAGATATATCGAGATATTTAAAAGTTCCGAAGCCGAGCCAACATTATAAGGATGAAGAAACACAGAGGCCCCTTTCGTTGCGGTAACTCTGCACTATTCTAAGCTGTATTCACTGTTCCCATCTGTAAATGCCACTTCCAGCGCAGCTGTGCAGAAGGAGAACAAGAAGAAGATGAAATATCTCGGAATATGTGCGTGACGCCCCTTTCCTCGAGGTAAATCTGTAAATATCTCGGAAACCGTGCAAGCAATGGCAAAATGTTAAGAGACCTTTTTTGTAGTAAATTAAAGTTCCTACTATTTATGTGTTATGACATTTTTTGATCAGATGCGTAGTTTTCGAGATATATCGAGATATTTCAAAAAACTACGCATCTGATCAAAAAATGTCATAGAACATGAGTAGTAGGAAATTCAATTTTCTACGAAATAGGTCTCTTATTATTTTGCCACATCTCGCACAGTTTCCGAGATATTTGCAGATTTACCTCAAGGAAAGGGGCGTCACGCACATATTCCGAGATATTTCTTATTCTTCTTGTTCTTCTTCTGCACAGCTGTGCTGGAAGTGGCATTTACAGGTTAGAATAGTGCAGAGTTACCCCAAAGAAAGGGCCCACGGTGTTTCTGCACCTTTATAACGTGTGTACGTGTACTAATTTCGCAAATCAAACTCGTACGAATATCTCGATTGGTAACACGGGTCGATAATCCCGTCTTCACCAAATAAGTAAAAGTAATCGCTGCTGCGCTGTCTAACCACCGATCCGAGCGCTCGCCAATATTAAAACTCCTAAATTCGAACCGTTACGGCATTAATGCGAAAGCAATTCAGAGAGCGATTACCAAGCGACACCAACGAGGAAGTTCTTTATCTTTACTCGAGTTTAGAGCATTTTTAAATTCATTTCAGTGCCTTGCACGGCGAAGTCTGTGAATGGTGGAATCCCAAATTCAGACACAAGTGTGATTTTTGTAGTGCTTAATTCACAACTCATTGTGTAAAAATTATAAGTTATGCACAATTAGTGACCGCTAAGCTGTGTCGTTCATCTTCTCCTCGACGCCCACGTCTTTGAAAAGACGGAATTCACGCCTTTTCCGAAAACTCTAATTCACGCCGAGAACACATTATTTCTAATGTGGATATAGTAATAATGATATTGTTATTAAATGTACATTGATCTGTAGTAACGAATCAGTATACTACATTATATCTAATATAGATATACTAATAACGATATTGTTATTAAATGTAGATTACATATCTCATGCAGATATAGTAATAATGATATTGTTATTAAATGTACATTACATATCGGTTGCAGATATAGTAATAATGATATTGTTATTAAATGTATATTACAAATCTAATGCAGATATAGTAATAATGATGTTGTTACTAAATTTACATTGATCTGTAGGAAGGTATCAGTATGTTTCATTATATCTAATGTAGAATTAGTAATAATGATATTGTTATAAAATTAGCAATGATCTGTAGTAACGAATCAGTATATTACATTATAGCTAATGTAGATATACTTATAATGATATTGTTATTAGATGTATATTACATATCTAATGCAGATATACTAATAATGGTATCGTTATTAAATGTATATTACATATCTAATGCAGATATAGTAATAATGATATTGTTATTAAATCTATATTACATATCTAATGCAGATATAGTAATAACTATATTTTTATTAAATGTACATTCATCTGTATTAGGGAATCTGTATATTACATTATATCTAATGAAGGTATAGTAATAATTGCATTGCTATTAAACGTATATTACATATCTAATGCTGATATAGTAATAACAACATTGTTATTAAATGTATACTACTTATCTAATGCAGATAGAGTAGCAATGATATTGTTATTAAATGTATATTACAGATCTAATGCAGATATAGTAATAATGATATTGTTATGAAATGTACATTGATCTGTACGAACGAATCTGTATATTACATTATATCTAATGCAGATATAGTAATAATGATATTGTTATGAAATGTACATTGATCTGTACGAACGAATCTGTATATTACATTATATCTAATGCAGATATACTAATAACGATATTGTTAATACATGTACATTGATCGGTAGTAACGAATCAGTATATTGCATTATATATAATGTAGATATACTATTAATGACATTATTATTAAATGTATATTACATATCTAATGCAGATATAGTAATAATGATTTTGTTATTAAAGGTACATTACATATCTAACGCAGATATAGTAATAATGATATTGTTACTAAATGTACACGGATCTGTAGGAAGGTATCAGTATATTACATTATATCTAATGTAGACATAGTAATAATGGACCCCAAAAGTTCCGGGACCCCAACGGTTCCGCGGAGGCCTTGCATCTTGCCTCTGTCGTGCCATGTGCCAACCCCTCCTCCTCGCGGTGTGGTCCGGGCACCGGATCTATTTCCGGTGGCGAACGGGGCTCTGGCTTGGGATGGGCTTATAGCCATTCATACCTGCGAATCCGTGATTTTTCAACCTCAGAATATTAACGTAAGTTGAAACTTACCTGGAATTTCGAATATCTATGAGCAGGTATTACTGGATGGATACTATTATAACAACTGGGCTTGATTAATGGATTATTCTACATTTAAATTAAATATGGAGTACGATAATAAAAGGAGTAACAGTTACGGTGTAGGGGAATTTTGAAGCCCCAGTACCGGTCCGTTGGGGGGTGGTCGAGCGGGCTCCCCCGGATCGTTATCTTGTAACCGCCCAGCGCAAGTGGTGGATTCCCAGGCCCTTGTGCAGTTGAAGGCTTCTGGAGAAATTGAAAGTTCGAATATTAAAAAGAGCAGGTCCATTGGAACTGGTACATCACAGGATGGAAAGGACCCTTTGCGGACCAAGAAAGAGGAAGAGGCTTTCTTTAGGAAGCCGAAGGTGGAACGTACACCTCCTAGAAGGGATTCCTTAGCTCCTAACCATGAGAAGGAATTGGAACCACAGAGTGATATAGATCTGACGGGAGATGATACGGAGGATGATGAAACATGTGCCTCTGGAACATCATCAGCTCTAAGTATTCGGGGTCCATCGACGGGTTTGATGTCTGAGGAACGAAATGAGGCAGGTCTCGAGGCCTTAGCCTCAATTTTGCGTATCTTAGTTACAGAAAATAGCGCGATAACAGCGTACCTCCAGCGAGCTAGAAAGGCTAACCCTAATATCCGCAAGACTGCCGAGAGAGTCAACAGATATCTCGTGAAATCAACAAATATGGTAGAAGCGCTTGTTGAGGTAAATGTCCCTGGATTTGGAAGCAAGAGCGCAGGCGATTCGATGGTAAATAAGGCTAATGCTGGTACCCAGACTGAACACGAGATAATGGAAACAGCACGTTCATCTAAAAGAACCACCGGAGGAGTGACCAAGACCGCAGAGGTTGGAACACAATCAGAGGAAGCGTTTTTCGTTGTGCCACAGATAAACGATGGGCCCCCCAATAGGAAGAGAACAGGGACTAGTAACAGTACTAAGAGGAAAGATATCACACCTCCCCTCCCTAACCAGGAGAAAAGGTCGCGCGTAACTGACGTCGCGAAGGGGGATACGGACATGATGCATTCGTCGCCCCCGAAAGTTAGGGTAAGGAGAGCAGTCGAAACGACCAGAGAAGGGTCCGAATCAGAATGGGAAGTGGTTCAACGTAGAGTAAGGAAGGCGGATCTTCGAACTGCAACTCCTAGAATGCAAGAGGAGAGAACTCCAGGTGGGATGGGCAGACCGGCGGGGATACCCACCCCAAGGGTGGGAAACAGGGTTAGGACCACACCTGCGAAGCCTGAGGCCATTGCCGTCAGGTTCTCTGACAAAAAATCCTTTGCAGAAGTGCTGAAACGCGTTAAGGAGAAAGCAGGCCCAGATATAGAGGAGATTAAATCTGTAAGGCAGACGAGGGCAGGCAATTTGCTTGTTGAATTTGCCCCCAAGGCAGATGTCGAGGGTTTTCGAAATAAGAACGACGGTGTATTAGGTGAGGGCGTAAAAATCTCTCGATTACAAGAAAGGGTCGACGTGGAAATTAGGGATATCGACCCTACTGTTGAGGTCGAGGATGTTGTTTCCGCGGTAGCTAAGGAAACTGGAGCTAAAATAGCAGACATTCGATGCCGTGTCCTGCGGTCGGATCCCCGAATGAACAAAATCGCGGTTGTGGATGGTCCTGCGTCACTGCTTAACCACTTGATAAGGCGGGCCAAGATTAAGCTTGGCTGGACAATTGCGTCGGTTCGGATGATACCCAGGGTTGTTAGATGTTTTAAATGTCATGGTATTGGGCACCTGGCAGTAAATTGCGTGGAAATTAGAGATGGCGCTAGTGTCTGTAGGAGATGCGGGGATCCAAATCACCAGATGCGGGAGTGTACGGTTACACCCAGATGTAGGATTTGTGCAAGCAAGGGCCTCACCGGCGATATTCTCCAACACGTGGCGGCATCTGTGAAATGCCCGCAATATAAAGAGGCTCTACGGAGTAACGGGTACAAACAACCATGAAAATCATGCAAATAAACCTAAACCGGTGTAGAGCGGCTCACGATCTTATGCTAAAATCTGCCAACGACCTTGAGGCGGACATAGTGCCTGTGTCTAAACCAAACAGGGTGAGCGATGGCTGGTTTACCGACGTAAGATCGGACGCTTGCCTTTGGTTTACTAGGGCTGGCCTTAATAAATTTAGAAGTTACTCTGGTGGTGAGACAGGCCCAGGTTTTACCTCGGTAAGGGTCGAAGAATATTCGATTTTTAGTTGCTATTTCTCACCTAATATAGAACCGGGGGAGTTCGAGATGAGACTCGCACAACTAGCGTTGGCACTGACGGCAGAAAAGGATCGAAAGATTATTATCCTAGGTGACTTTAATGCTAAATCCCCGATTTGGGGCTCGAGTATATGGAGCGCTCGTGGAAGGACCCTCCACCGGTACTGTGAGGAGTTAGGGTTACATCCTATACTTACCATGGGAGGGGCCACCTGCGAAAGAGGCGCAGGTAGTAAGGTCGACATTGTCCTGTGTAATGACCTTGCTATTGGTGATCTTGTGGATAGTTGTGTACTGGATATGTTTACTGCATCGGATCACCGTTATCTGACGCACACTTTCACCTGTGGAAATAACGCCCAACGTAGGCCCCTTGCAAACGATATAAGGCCTGGTAAACTGGACTGCAAGGCCTTTGAGGATAGGTTTATTCGTAGGTTTCAAGATGAACAAGCTCCTCCACCTCCGCGGACGGTGGAGGAAGTTGATAGATTTGTGCAGGAAATAGGTAATATTATTGAAAATAGCTATAAACCTTATCGTTCAGGATGGAGGGAAAAAGCGCCAGTGCCGTGGTGGAACCAGGAAATTGCCCTGCTCAGAAAAGATGCCCTAAAAAAGAAGAGAGTACTTACCAGGCTGAAGAAGAGAGAATCCATCGATGACGACGATAACGTACGTAGTGCCCTAGCCGAATACAAAGAGGCAAAGTGCCGGCTCAACTGGCAAATTAGGAAATCGAAGAGAGTTGCGTGGAGAACCCTCTTAGACACGGTCGATGCTGACATCTGGGGCAAACCGTACAAGGCAGTCCTTAGTGTAATCAAGCCAAAGGGTCCGCCTAAGAAGATGAATGAAGCGGAAACAGAAGACGCTATTAAGAAACTATTCGTGACCTCGGAGGTAGAAACAGAGAGGCAGAGATACTTACCAACACCATCGGAACAGGAAGGTGACAACCGGGTGCCGGAACATGTAGTAGTGGAAGCTGAAATTACGCCTGAAGAAGTGATTGCTGCTGCCAATAATATTAAACCTAAGAAGGCTGCAGGCCCCGACCAGGTTCCTTCTAAGGTAATGAAGAATATAGTGAATAAGACCGCTAAGTACCTGGCTGGTGTTTTTAACACCTGTTTCAAGGAAGGGTATTGGCCACGTGAATGGAAGACTGGTAGATTGGTTATGATTCCGAAGCCTCCAAAACCAGGATTATCCAGTAATTTTCTGGATGTTTGCCCGCTAAGCGTGCTATCCAACATGGGAAAACTCTTCGAATATATTGTGAAGAAAAGGATTCAGGATGCTCTTAAAAGAAATGACCTCGCTGATAATCAATTTGGTTTCAGGAAGGGTAGAAGCACCATATATGCCATGAATGAGGTGATGAAACTCTGGGATAAGGCGAAATCTAAAAGGATGCATTGTTTGCTGATCCTTTTAGATGTTAAGAACGCCTTCAATTCGATAGGATGGGCAAACATTAAGTCCCAGATCCGCAAGAAGGGTTTTCCACCTAAACTGTGCACATTGCTCGACAATTACCTTACAGACAGGTGGATTGAGTTCGAGACTTTTGAGGGTACCAGGAAAGTACAGATTTTTGCGGGTGTCCCTCAGGGTTCTGTCATCGGGCCAATTCTCTGGAATATCGTCTATGATCAACTTCTGCGTATAAGTCTGAGAAGGAACGCCAGGTTAATAGGTTATTCTGACGATGTAGGTGTTGTTATCATTGAAAGGAACATCGAGAAGCTGCAAGAACTTGCAACACTTACTCTCCTGGATTTAGCCGCATTGTACAAACAGGAAGGCCTGCAGTTAGCCACGCATAAGACCGAGGCTATTGTATTGACGGGTGAAAAGATTTCCAGAGGTATTATTTTCAGATGTGGGGATGCAGATATTGTGACCAAGAGATCCGCTAGATACTTAGGCGTAACCTTTGAGTGTAATCAGGTGTTTAAAGTCCAGATTCAGCAGGCGTGTGATAAAGCACTTGTTTATGCAAGCTTGCTTAGCCGTGTGTTACCAAACACTTATAGACCCGGCTACATGGCTAGGAAACTCTATTATCGGGTTATCGAGTCTGTTGTCCTTTATGGTGCACCTATATTGGATAGGGCGCTCGGATATAAACTTAATGTAAATATACTGAGCAGCACGCAGAGAACGGCTTTATGTAGACTATCAAGGGCTTTTCACACAGTCTCAGCCGATGCAGTCAGGGTTATTACTGGAATTCCTCCCCTGGAATTAGTGGCACTTGAAAGGGGTAAGATTTTCCGCAATATAGAGAGACGTGCTGGTACACCCGGCGGAGAAGATCTCTCTGCCCAAGAGAAAACAAGGATTAAGACCGCGGAACGGAAAGATACCATGAAAAAGTGGCAAGAGGAGTAGGATAATTCCACCAAAGGAAGATAGACGCACAGGCTCATACCTAGGATAGAAGAGTGGGTAGAGTGGGGCCCCACTGTTTTAAGCTATCACGTGACACAGCTTTTAACAGGTCACGGATGTTTTGGGACGTATTTAAAGAAGATCCGTAAAGCAGATACAGACGAGTGTTGGTTCTGCCCCGGCGTGACCGATGGTCCCGAGCATTTCTTGATGGAATGTTCCAGATGGACATCTCTGAGGACCAAAATGAAGGACGCTGTGGGCAGTTTTACTATCGAAGATGTCATCAAGATTTTGAAGGACAACGAGAAAAGGTCATATTTACTGGAATATGTGGAAACCGCACTCACGGACAAAGAAAAGTGGGAACGGGAAAATATCAGGACCGCAAGAAGGAGGGCTGAGGCTGGAAGAACATCGGGGGGAAGAAGGAAAAAGAAGAACAAAAAAAAAAATGCAGGAAAGCAGGACGGTAATAGGAAATAAACTGGATGAAAGCCTGACATTTAGGATCTCCTCTTTTGAGGATAGGGTATAGGAGCGGCGGCAAAGCACCCTCCGAAGCAATGCCACTGAGCGATTCCGGAGTGGTGAGAAGTAGGCCACGCGACATGGAAGTGAGGAAAAAAAAAAAGAGATATAGTAATAATGATATTGTTATTAAATGTACATTGATCTGTAGTAAGGAAGTAGTATATTTCATTACATCTAATGTAGATATAATAATAATGATGTTGTTATTAAACGTGTATTACATATCTAACGCAGATATAGTAATAATGATATTGTTATTAAATATACATTGATCTGTTGGAGTAAATCAGTCTATTACATTATATCTATTGCAAATATACTAATAATGATATTGTTATTACATGTACATTGACCTGTAGGAGGGAATCAGTATAATACATTATATCTAATCAAGATATAATAATAATGGTATTGTTATTAAATGTACATTGATCTGTAGGAAGGCATCAAGATATTATATTATATCCAATGTAGATATAGTAATAATGATATTGTTATATAATGTATATTACATATCTAATGTAGATATACTAATAATGATATTGCTATTAAACGTGTATTACATATCTAACGCAGATATACTAATAATGATATTGTTATTAAATCTACATTGATCTGTATTAGGGAATCAGTATATTACATTATATCTAATGCAGATATAGTAGTAATGATATTGTTACTAAATGTACATTGATCTGTACGAAGGAATCAGTATATTACGTTGTTCCTAATGCAGATCTGGTAATAATGATATTGTTATTAAATGTACATTGCTCTGTATTAGGGAATCAGTATATTACATTATATCTAATGAAGTTATAGTAATAATGATGTTGTTATTGAACGTATGTTACATATCTAATGGTGACATAGTTATAATGATATTGATATTAAGTGTACATTACTTATCTAACGCAGATATTGCAATAATGATATTGTTATTAAATGTACATTGATCTGTAGGAAGGTATCAAGATATTACATTATATCTAATGTAGATATAGTAATATTGATATTGTTGTTAAATGTATATTACATATCATTTCAAAGTTCCGACGCCGTACCAACATATTATAAAGATCAAGAAACACCGTCGGCCCTTTGTTTGAGGTCACTCTGCAATTTTCTAGGCTGTAACTGCCACTTCCAGCGCAGCTGTGCAGAAGAAGAACAAGAAGAAGCAGAAATATCTCGGAATATGTGCGTCACGCCCCTTTCCTTGAGGTAAATATGCAAATATTTTGGAAACGGTGCGAGCTATGGTAAAATGTTGACAAACCTTTTTTGTAGGAAAATAAATTTCCTACTATTGATGATCTATGAGATTGTTTGATCAGATGCGCAGTTTTCGAGATATATCGAGATATTTAAATGTTCCGAAGCCGCACCAACAGTATAAAGGCAAATATCTCGGAAACGGTGCGAGCTATGGCAAAATGGTAAGAGACCTTTTTTGTAGGAAATTAAATTTCCTACTATCTATCTTCTATGACATGTTTTGAGCAGACGCCAAGTTTTTTTAAATAGCTCGATATATCTCGAAAACTACGCGTTTGATCAAAAAATGTCATAGAGCATGAATAATAGGAAGTTTAATAGCCAACAAAAAAGTTCTCTTAACATTTTACCATAGCTCGTACCGTTTCCGAGATATTTGCAGATTTACCTCAAGGAAAGGGGCGTCACGCACATATTCCGAGCTATTTCTTCTTCTTCTTGTTCTTCTTCTGCACAGCTTCGCTGGAAGTGGCATTTACAGCTCGGAATAGTGAATACAGCTTAGAATAGTGCAGAGTTACCTCAAAGCAAGGGGCCACAGTGTTTCTTCAACCTTATAATGTTGGTGCGGCTTCGGAACTTTTAAATATCTCGATATATCACGAAAACTTCGCATCTGATCAAAAAATGTCATAGAACATAAATAGTAAGAAATTTAATTTCCTATGAAAAGGGTGTATGGAGATTTTGCCATAGCTCGCACCATTTCCGAGATATTTGTCTTTATAATGTTGGTGCGGCTTCGGAACTTTTAATATACTGATACCTTCCTACAGATCAGTGTACATTTAGTAACAATATCATTATTATTATATCTGCATTAGATTTGATATATACATTTAATACCAACATCATTATTAGTATATCTACATTAGATATAATGGAATATACTGATTCCTTACCAGAGACCAACGTACATTCATTAACAATATCATTATTACTATATCTACATTAGATATAATGTTATATACTGATACCTTCCTACAGACCAGTGTACAATTAGTAACAACATCATTATTACTATATCTATATTAGATATAATGTAATATACTGATTCCCTCCTACAGATCAATGTACATTAAATAACAACATCATTGTTACTATATCTTCATCAGATATAATGTAATATGCTGATACCTTCCTACAGATCAGTGTACATTTAGTAACAATATCATTATTACTATATCCACATTAGATATAATGTAATATACTGATACCTTCCTACAGATCTATGGACATTTAGTAACAATATCATTACTACTATATCTGCGTTAGATATGTAATATACATTTAAGAACTGTATCATTATTACTATATCGACATTAGATTTAATGTAATATACTGGTTCGTTGCTACTGATCTATGTACATTTAAAAACAGTATCATTATTAGTATATCTTTTTTGTATTTTTTTTTTTGGCAAGAGGGGAAAATGCTTTATGCACACCGGGCGGGCCGTATTCGCTCGGTAGTGTGGGAGTCCTGATACCCACTAAAAACCACCCCCTCCTGCTTACCGTTTTCCTGTACCAAGGCAGGCTAGGACCGGAACCGCCTTTCGGCATTACTTCAGTCCCACCCTTGAAGCGTACCTATATTACCTTCACCATTTATTTTCCCCTCTTATATGTCTTTACGGACCCTCCTTTCCACCAATTGCCCCTATTTATTCTATGTTACATAATTTTTACCGAGTAGAAACATCTATGTGCACCTATTACATGGACTAACCCTAGGCCCAGCCGTGTCATAGACATGGCACTCTATGTGCGTAGTTCTGTATGGCCGATCGTAACGTGATGGCGTTGTATCACGCACCACTATAACCTCTACGCAATATCTGTCTTTGTTACAATAACTAATTTCACTCACTCTCTTATGTTGTCGTCCTATCCGGTGCTCAACTGCAACCCTTCCCGCTTCGTGAATCACAAGGTAAGTAATACCGTAACATTATTTAATACTGTATATATTTCCACCTTGTCATAGCAAGTATAAACTAATGTTTTTTTTTTTTTTTACTCGTTGATTTCTTTCCATTGTAGTATAATAACCATTACTCCCCTTATAGTTTAAATACCTTTTGAATTCCTGAAGATATATCCATGAAAAGGATGATATTATTTCCATGTACCACTGGTGAGTACACATATCTATTTCCAGTTTACAAATTATAAATCTACTTTATCTTTATACACCTTTTTCTACTACCTATCGATGTAGGAATCCGTGCTCTACTATAGCTTGCTATTTTCGAGTTCTCTACGCTCCTATTTCTCATACTATTTTACTTTTAACCCCTCAGGTATCGATGGACCGGATCACTGCACTCTACATCCCACCGTTAAGGTTTATACTTGTTCTTTTATGCTCATCCCAGCAAAAGGAGAATGCAACACCAGCGTACTACCAAGAGATACGTCTCCTGTTACCGTTGTTTATTATTTAATATCACCGTTTGCTCCATTTAATTTTTATTATTCTTCCTTTGTACATTATATAGATAACTCTTTCTATCCATCACACTTTGCCAGCCTCTACATTATTCAAATTCTTTCAGACTACCACCACTCCTCATCACCTCCGTTTATTCTTCAATGGGAAGATAATGTAGTATACACAATGATGTCAATGTGCTTTACTATCTTATGTGTGTTACCTCCAGTATCTATGGTTATCGTAAAATAATCAACGTACACGTAAGTACCATACCTTTGTCGTATCCGTTAGCTAAAAACTAGGAATTAAGTAATATCCAGTGCTTGTATAACTAAAGTAAGCTATAAATAGTGAATAAATAAATAAAAGAAATAAAATAACATAAAATAAATAAAATAAGACAATCCAATAAGTAAATGACTAGAATCCAGTATGTAATTAAGTAAAATAAATACGTAAATAAATAAGTTATAATAAAATAGAGTCAATAGGTAAAAACATAAAATCCGTCAAGTAAGTAGATAAAACCAATAAATACTAAATAATAAATAATAAATAAATCAGTTTAACAAATTAATGGTAATTACGCAACTATTTAGATAAAATTTTAGTCAGTATATATAATAAGAAAAGTTGAATGAATAGGCTCTATTCGTTCCCACAGATACTGTATCCACTGTCTTGTAGTTTAATTTAACTACCCATTTCTTTTAAGGATTTAAGAATTCATATGCATTAGGTTCAGTATACTAAGTACCTTAATTATTTCAGCACCACGTATACACCACACCCTTTCTCAGGTGAGGACTTGATGTGTCGCGGTCACCATCAATATTGCTGCTTTGGGATATGAATCATCTATTGTATTTAATTAACCAAGTCATCAGGAGTTTCCAATGGGAACTCCTGCCGCCGTTTACGAACCGTTACCCATTTCGAGGCCGAACCAGCATATTGCAGCTCTTAACTCTTTATCTTTATCTGGATGGTACGGTGATTTTCTTTCGTTTTGTTACTATTATTCTTATCTTTATTGTTTTCTTCTTTAGTATTATCCTCCTGTTCCTGAACATGCATTTTGTGTTTGTCTTCTTCATTCCTTCTTTTCCTGATTTTTTCCCAGTGTGTTTTCTCCCATTTCTCTTTTTCCGATATACACACAGCGCAGAATTTCCTGATTGATGCGTTGGTTTTATCCCTTTTCAGTAAGTGTCCGATGTTTTGAATTTCCCATTTTACTGGATGTATTTCTTTTTCCAGCGCCATCCTCTCCATTTTCCATCTTGGACACATAAAGAGAGTATGTTCTGCGTCGTTGAATAAATCCTCACAGAACCAACACTCTGGTGTTCTTTCCTTACGAATCTTTGCTAGGAAAGCCCCAAAGTATCCATGGCCAGTCAATGCTTGTACTAGCTGGTGACCTAAGAGAGGTATTCCCCCACTATTCCATTCACCAATGTCACTAATTATCTTGTTAGTCCATCTGCCTTTATCCATGTTAGTCCATCTGCCTTTATCCATGTTAGTCCATTCCTCTTGCCATTCTCTTTTTGTTGTTTCAGTCTATTCTTCGACAATCTCTTTGATAATCCTGTTTTTATCTTTTCCGTTGTTTTGTTCAAACTTCCCCTTTTCTTGTGCCTCCCTTATTTTAACGTATATACGTGCAATTTCCTTTGCTATATAATCCCAAGGCACGTTCCCGGTTGTTATACATAAGACTTCCGTAGACACTGTTCTGTATGCTTTGCAAATTCTGTTTAGCGGTAGCTTCTGCGCGTCCCTTAGTTTTTTCGTGTTCAGTTTATGTGTCAGTGCCCTGGCCCAAATTGCCGCCCCATACATCACCACTGATTTCACAACATTATAATACAGTATCCTGGCTTTTGGACCTGCTCCTCTTGTGTTTTTCATCAGGAGGCTTAGATGCATCGCGTATTTACTCGCTTTTTCAGTCGCGTTCTCAATATGCTGCTTAAATACTTGGTTGCATTCAAAAGTTACCCCAAGCCGCCTTGCACACCGGTATTTGATTTCCCTCGATATCCACCGGGATACCCTCAGGATTTTTCCTTCCTGTCAGTAATATGGTTTCCGATTTTTGCGGCGCCAGGTCAAGGCCTTCCCCTTTGTACCAGTCTACCATATCTCTTATTGTGGCATTGGCCGTGTATTTCATTCTTTCCAAATCCTTATCAATTATTGCAATACCTATATCGTCAGCAAATGCCACCAAGTAGACATTTCTTCTCAGACGTATTTTCAGCAAGCCATCGTATACGAGGTTCTACATAAATGGTCCAATTATCGATCCCTGTGGAACCCCTCCAAATACCTCTATTTATTCATGTCCATCATCTGTGTTTATGACCAGCCATCGTTCACTCAAATAAGACTCAGTCATTTTTATTACTTTTCTGGGAAATCTTTTTCTCTTCATCTCACGGATGACGCTTTTCCACCTGAGGGAGTTGAATGCATTTTTGACGTCCAGTAGGATTAGGAGGCAATGACTGCGCTCTTTTTTTGCCTTGTCCCAATATCCCATCACCCGCTCCATGGCGTGAACGGTTCCCAAACCCTTTCTGAACCCATATTGGTGCGGCGACAGATCATCCCTCCTGATTGCCTCATGTAATCTATTTTTAACAATATGCTCCAATATTTTCGCAATATTGGAGGCAATGCATAGTGGTCTGTAGTCTGACGGCTTCACTGCGTTAATCCCTGTGCCTTCCTTAGTTGTTGACTTACCTTTTGGTAGAAGCACTAGTCTGGTGGTTTTCCATTCGACAGGCCAGTGACCCAGATCCATGCATTTGTTTAGTAATCTAGTCCAGAAACAGGTCGCACCAAGTCCTACAGCCCTTGCAGCCGCAGCAGGGATTCCGTCAGGGCCTGGTGCTTTTTTAACCGCTATTTGTTTACATGCTAGGATTACTTCCATATACGTTATTTTATCCTCATTTTTCTCTACGATTTCTATGCCCTCACTAGTGTTCATTTCCAACTCGTTCTCATTTCCAGCTATGTCTACGTTATTTGTCGGTGGCTTCATACAAAAGAGACCATCTACCACTATTTTAATCTGTTCTGGGTTTAATTTAATTGGTGGAGTACTCCCTTTGATTTGCTTAATCACTGTTTTGTACGGTCTACCCCATACATCCCTATCTATTGTGTCAATCAATTTCTCCCACGCCCCTTTTTTGGCCGTCCTAATTTCCCTATTAAGCTCCCTCTTTGCCCTCTTAAGTTCGTCTTGAAGTAACGTTACGACCTCACTATTCTTTTTCCTATTTTCTCTGGACACCTTCCTACGCGCAGTATTAGCTCTCTTTCTGAGGTTTAAGATTTCGACAGATCACCAATGCACCGGGGTTTTATTGAACATTCTACCTTCCTTTTTCTTACACTTATTACTAATACTCTGGATCTCCCTCATCACAGCATCAATATCCTCTCTATTTTCCTCAATACTGTAGCTATTGTTCTTACTATCACCGAATTTCTTTAAAAACATTTTCACAAATTTGTCTTTATCTACCTTTCTAATATTATCGTTCAAGACTAATTTATTACTTTTTTCAGGTTCATCGATTACTATAGTGTGCAGCAGGTATTGATGATCCGATCCAGTAAATTCGGTAAGGACGTTACTTGCTACTACTTTATGGCTCAGCCTCGTATCTGTTATTAAAAGATCTATTTTTGTACCTGCTCCTCTGGTGCCGGTGTTTCCCCCTTCAGTCATTATGTATATCAGATCTAGATTTACCATAAATTCTAATAATTTTCTGCCTCTAGGGTTCCACATCCTGCTACCCCAGAGCAGGGACTTGCTCTTGAAATCTCCGGTCAAGATGACTCCAGTCCATTTTTTAGCTTTAATAATATCAGCGATTTCGTCTAATCTACCATCGACTGTATTATCATCAATATTCGGCGATATATAGCTACTAATTATGAGGTAGCTGTTGTAACTGATTGCAACCATTCCTATCCCCTGTTTAACTATATTAATGTCTTTACCTCTGGCTATACCCTTGCTCGTGATCCATATAGCAGCATCCCCTTTACAATCCTTAAACCAATAATTTTTGCTTTTGCTTTTGTTTTGTTCTGCAATCATGATCACGTCCGGAGATACTCTCTCGACTGTTCCCTCTAGCAGGTCCTGCGCCAGCCTGCATTTATTCAAGTTAATTTGTAATATTTTAATTTCGAATTTTATTTGTTTTTCTTTCCAATTGCTATCGCCTCCTTGTACTGTGGACATTTCAGCGAACCCGCTATATGGTTCAGCTCTATTCCACTACGGCCTTTTTCTTCGCAAGGTCTGCACCTCGCTTTTTCAGCTCTGCATTCTGTCATTACGTGCCCTTTCTCGCCACACCTTCTGCATATCCTTATGCCTTCTGCGAGTGCACACCTAACCGCCACATGTCCCATATTGTGGCATTTGTAACATCTTGTGACATTTGGTAACTGTCTCACTCTACAGTATACCCATCCTATTTTGATCTTATTTTCTTTGATATGATTTATAATGTCCCGTGGTCCTTCCACTATCGCTACTTGGGTGCCCATGTAAGCCATTCTAATGCTTTTCCCCTTGAAATTTCCTTTTGTGAGGCCCATTTCTCCTGCTATGTTCTCTATTACTTCGTCGAGCTCAGCTCCCGGGTGAATGTCCAATATTTCCAGTGTTGTCTTAGGGATCGATCTCCTAATCACCGTCTCAGCTCCCATGCTTTTTATAACTTTATCGTGGAATTCGGAGCTATCCATTTTCTCCTCAAATTCAACCAGAATATCACCGGCCCTGGTTTGCCGTATTCTTTTGATTCCTTTGACTTCTTTCCCCATTTTTTTCCTAAGATCTTTGGTCACCTCGGTGTACGATCGCTCGTTGCCCACCTTGATGGTCACTGCTTCGTTTCTTTTTATTCCAGTTGTCTTTCTTTGCTTATCCCTCAGCTTCTTATTGTCAATGCCATCTTTATTCATTTTCATTCCCGAATCCTCCTTATTCCCCATTTTCTTCCTCCTTGTCTTTACTACCTCCCAATCGGAGTCCGACGAGACTCCTTCATTACCTCTTAATATTTGCACTTTCCTAATTATTGGTAGTGCTCTATTCTCCCTGTTTACTATTCTGGTTTTTTTGGTCTGCGTTTCCATCTCCAGTGGTGTCGCTTTCTTCCTCTTGTTTATACTTCTAGTGTCTTCTCTATCGCTGTCCATTATATCATTATTGCGTCTCCACACATTATAATATTCCAATGTTTTCATTAGTTTCCCTTGTTCGTGTTGCTCTTTATTTTTCCACTGTTTCTTTTCATCCCTATACACTCTAGTAGCTGCTTCCAACAATTCTTTTGCTTTGACTAGCTCCTGGCCCATTTCTATACTCGCCTTTTCTGCCATCGGGTTAGCATTGTTAGCTCTCTGCAGACAGATACTAACCGTATCATTTGATGCCTTAAGCATCCTCAGAATTTGGTGAATTGCCATCAAAGTTGTGTCAAGTCCTCCAATTTCATTCTTTTCGTCGGAGGGCACAGCTTCCACTGGATGGACTTCCGTATGACTTATTCTAATCGGCGTTTCCTCCGTGTTCTTGTTTCCATGTGTAAATACTGTATCATCTTCATCCCCCGTTAAGTCGGGATCGGCACTCATGCTTTCCTGTCCAATTTTCGTCGGGCTTCTTGAGAGTGTGCGTGATGGTCTAAACACCGCCCTCAGATCATCATGAACTACATCACTGAGTTTAACATTGGTTTCCTCCTTTGCATTAGCTTTGTCACTACTGTTTTCTACGATGATCCTATTTATTTCAATCAGATTGCTTTGTTCTGTTACTTTATCCATTTCCTTTTTTCTACCTATGCTCGTCGTCCTACGTTCAGCTCTGGTCGTCATTTTTGACGTTGTTTTAGTTGTTTTGTTTGTTTTGTTTACCTTATCCATGTATATCCCACGAGTAGGGCCGGAATAAATTGTCCACCCACGCAGAGCCGCCTTACGTCGGCAAGCCTGTATTACTCGGGGGGGGGGGGGGGGGCAGGTGCCCCTGAGGGCCCGTTCGAGACTACACAATTTAAGTCCCTGTCGCCATGAGCCTCTCGGCACGGTACATCACACCTTCAGCTAGGACGCGCCCCTTTTAGTCGGCTCTTACGACAGGCAGGGGTTACTGTGGCTGTATTCTAACCCCGAGCCACAGGGGAAATTATTAGTATATCTGCATTAGATATAATGTAATATACAGATACCTTCCTACAGATCAAAGAACAATTAATAAGAATATCATTATTACTGCATCTGCATCAGATATGTAATATACATTTAATAACAATATCATTAATACTATATCTGCGTTAGATATGTAATACACATTTAATAACAATATCATTATTACTATATCAGCATTAGATATGAAATATACATTAAATAATAATATCATTATTACTATATCTGCATTAGATATGTAATATACATTTAATAACAATATCATTATTACTATATCCACATTAGGTATAATGTAATATACTGATGTCTTCCTACAGATCAATGTACATTTAATAACAAAATCATTATTACTATATCTACATTAGATATAATATAATATACTGTTTATTCCCACGGACCAATGTTCATTTGATAAGAATATCATTATTACTATATCTACATTAGATATAATGTAATATACTGATTTGTTCCCACAGACCAATGTTCAATTAATAACAATATCATTATTATTATGTCTAGATTAGATATAATGTAATATACTGATCCCTTCCCACAGATCAATGTACATTTGATAACAACATCGATGATACTATATATTCATTGGATATAATGTAATATACTAATCGCTTCCCACAGATCAATGTAGATATAATAACAGTATCGTTATTACTATATCTACATTAGATATGTAATATACATTTAATAACAATATCTTTATTACTATGTCTACATCAGATGTAATTCAATATACTGATTTAGTCCCACAGATCAATGTACATTTGATAACAACATCGTTGATACTATATCTACATTGAATATAATGTAATATACTATTCCTTTCCCACAGATCAATGTGCATATAAAAACAGTATCGTTATTACTATATCTGCAGTAGATATGTAATATCGGTTTAACAACAATATCATTATTACCATATCTACATTAGATATAATGTAATATACCAATCCCTTCCCACAGATCAATGTACATATAATAACAGTATCGTTATTACTATATCTACATTAGATATAATGTAATATACTGATTTGTTCCCACAGACCAATGTTCAATTAATAACAATATCATTATTACTATATATAGATTAGATATAATGTAATATACTGATACCTTTCCACAGATCAATGTACATTTGATAACAACATCGTTGATACTATATCTACATTGAATATAATGTAATATACTAATCCCTTCCCACAGGTCAATGTACATATAAAAACAGTATCGTTATTGCTATATCTACAGTAGATATGTAATATCGATTTAATAACAACATCATTATTACTGTAGAACATGAAGTTGGCAACGAAAGTATTTCGTCGGTGCGTCGTTACCGATAGCGGCATCACCTCTCGGGCCCTCTTTGTCCACACGGTCCCCTGTCCACGCGGAACCGGCCTGATCGACGCCATGATTGATTTCCTTCTTCTTGATCGATCGTTTGACGCGTAGGCACGTGCCTCGCAGTCCTCTCTCTTCGATTCAAGATTGTATTTCTGTTCACGCGACGCAAAGGATTTCAGACCACGCTGTCTAATTCTTTGTATCGTCCGCGCTGCATAAGTATATGCCATTTAGTGTGTAAGATTCATACTTGTATAATTTCTTCATTGTATATAATTTTCATTTGTTGAACACGCTGACCACGCGCATCAAGTGTTTGTGACTCTGTGACTCTGTAAATATTCTGTGTCGTAAATATATTGTTTGTGTTACGTTTGAGGCGTGTCATTTTCTCTGTCCGCTCTGACCACGCAATTCGCTGACATTTTGGTCCTTCGAGCCGGATAGACACGCCCGTTCCCGTAACGGTTCGCAGTGACGCGCAACGGTTTCGAACACCGCCATTACGCGTTGTGTCCGCTACGCTTCGAGAACTAAGTGACTCTTTGTGAAGAGTGCGCGGAATAGTGAGACAGTGACTCCTTCAATTCTGAGTGACGTTCTTAGTTCGTGTAGTGCCCACGCCGTAACTTTCGGACAACAAAATGCCGAAATCACGCGATACTTCGCCCGCATCGCAGAAGGCGGAAGTGTCGGCCGGCAGTGTGGAAGAAGAAGCGCCAGCAGCTCCGCAGCTTCTACAAGTGCCGGAAGACCCGATGCGTCCATCTGCCCTCGCGCGCTCGGCATCGGGTGCGTCTGTCATCGCACCTGAGGACGCATCGCAGATCACGCAGACCACGAGCACCCGCTCTCCAGCCAGGCTCACGTCAGAGCTGCACGTCCGAGCCAGGGTGCACGAAGCGAGATTGGACACGATCATCTCCATCGTGGAAGACCTCCAGGCCAGCGCGGCAAAGGATCCGCTGGAGATGATTATGGAGGAGGTAACCGAAACGCGGAACACTCTCCTGGAGCTTCACATGAACTTCCAACGGGAGCATTAGGCCCTGAGTCGCATGTGACCGTGTCTCGGCTCGAGCACGGGTACTTTAAGCGAAAATTGGCCTCCTCCGAGGAAAAGGTTGCTCTTTCTGCGCGCAAGATTCTTGCGCAGTTAGAACGCAGACTGACTCCGACCTCTCAGCCCTCGCAGCCCACGACGACCACTCAGACCTCGCAACCAGCACCACGCCGATCACGCTTGCCGGAAATTCCGCTCTCCAAGTTTGAAGGGGAGTATGAGAAGTGGCAGGACTTCAAGTCCGCCTTTACGTCCGTCATAAAGGACCGCGATGAACTGACGGACGTTGATCGGCTTCACTATCTAAAGGGGGCAGTCACCGGAGCAGCCGCAAACCTCATCCAGCACCTGCCTCCAACAGAGGACGCGTTCGCCCGCGCATGGCAGCTGCTGGATGAGCGATACGAAAATAAGCGGATCAACGTCCAGTCACAGTTGGACCGCATTTACAATCTGAAGCCGATGAAACAGCGGAGATCGGCATCTTTCATCAAGATGACCAACATCATTGGTGAATCGCAGATGTCGTTGCGGAGTTTCTAGCTCCACGATCCGCACAACTGCTTTCTGCTCGGTTTCCTGGTGCGACTGCTTGACACAGACACTCGAGAGCGGTGGGAGTCCTCGCTGTCAACGCAGACTGAGTACCCCACCATGGAAGAATTCACACGCTTCCTACTGGCACGAGCACGCACGCTGGAACAGTTGGAGCGGATGGCGGAACAGAAGGCCTCTCAGCTCACGCAGACCGCGTCAGGACGACCAGCCAGTCGTGACATCAGGCTGGGGCCACAGCCAGCCGCAGTCCACGCCGTCTCAACCACGCCAACGCCAACCGTGTCAAATGCTTCTGCTGGGGCATCAACCACGCAGCGAGCCCGAACGTCGGGACCATACCCGTGTGCGCACTGCAGCAAGATTCATTTCTTGTCTGCTTGTCCGGCGTTCATGCAGCTCCCGGTGGACGACCGCATCAACCTGGTGAAATCCCAGGCACTCTGTGTCAACTGCTTGGGGCACCACAACATGAGGAGCTGTAGCACCACACAGCGCTGCAAATTGTGCAACGAGCAACACCACACTGCTCTCCACGGTGGTGACCTGGCGAGAGTGCTGATTTCTTGCTTCCCGGTCGGGAAGCCGGCCGCAACTCTGCCTTCTCAGGCTCCGCCACCTGCACAAACCACTCAGACCACTGCAGCTTCGGAACCTCGCTGAAGAGTCGGTGCAGTCGTCGCTGCCCACGCAGCCCGCTCAGCCCACGCCTTGATGGACCACGCAGCCCACGCACTCAGACCACGCAGACCACGGACCACACTTCTAGCAACGGCACTCGCAAGAGTGCACACTGACCTCGCAGTGCAGCAAGTAAGAATACTCATTGATTCTGGCTCTGAAGTCTCGTTGATTTCAGAGTCATTGGTATCGCAGCTCAGACTCAGAAGACAACGCTCCTCATTGGATGTCCACGGAGTTGGTGGAGCAAGGACCTCGCAGACGAATGGAGTGGTCAATATTACCCTCCATTCCAACTACAGACCGCTCTCAGTCACCATTCAAGCACACGTGCTGACGAAGGTGACCACTTGCTTGCCATCGGAACCACCAGCTCGTCCAACGCTGCAATCGCATCTGGAGAAATTGAATCTATTAGTATATTACATTATATCCAATGTAGATATAGTATAAATGATATTGTCATTCAAAGTACATTGATTTGTGGGAAGGAATCAGTATATTACATTAGATCCAATGTAGATATAGTAATAATGATATTGTTATTAAATGTACATTGGTCTGTGGGATTAAGTCAGTATATTAAATTACATCTGATGTAGATATAGTAGTAATAATATTGTTATTAAATGTATATTACATATCTAACATAGATATAGTAATAACGATACTGTTATTATATGTACATTGATCTGTGGGAAGGGATCAGTATATTACATTATATCTAATGAAGATATAGTAATAATGATATGGTTATTAAATTTACAATGGTCTGTGGGATTAAATCAGTATATTAAATTACATCTGATGTAGATATTGTTATTAAATGTATATTACATATCTAATGTAGATATATTAATAACGATACTGTTATTAATTGTACATTGATCTGTGGGAAGGGATTAGTGTATCACATTATATCCAAGGTAGAGATAGTATCAACGACGTTATTATCAAATGTACATTGATCTGTGGGAAGGGATAAGTATTGTTGCGCCGGGGAGTGGAGCTCGCGCTTTCCATAGTTGATGAATACACCAGGAACAAACTAGTCTGTCTATATTTCAGTTACACAAGTGGTTTAGCAATAGATCCGTACAGGTCGGCTCTCCGATACAATCTGATATTCAAAAGTCGCGCGGTTGTCTAAGAGATTTCAAGCATCCGGTGAGGTTGTTCCGCTCGAAACAAGGGATAGCTTCAGGTTATGATTCGACGACAGCTTCGGGCGGTGCAGTCGATTGCTCTTTCGATATATCAAGAAGCGGTCGATGCGTTGAAAAAGCGGGAACTTCTCACCGTCGCAACATTGTTCCCCCCCTTCAATAAGCGGTCGACCCGACCGCGGGCATCTTCATACTTGTAACCATCTTCACGTAGGCCGATCAATAAGCCAAATCAAGTCATAGTCTCTAACCTCGGGCTGTCAGTCTTCCATGGATGCTAACCTCTTCTTTAGTACCTCTGCCTGAAAGGAGGTTAAAACCAAAAGCGTAACAGTTACCTAAGTGGCCCTCTCAGGCAGCTAACGTCTTGATATTCGTCCTTCGTCCCGGGGGAAAACCACTCAAAAACCCTGAGCAAGACGCCGGTTCAGTGCTAACAAGTCAACTTAGAAACCGCTCCAATTTCCTATTCTTCTTTCTTCGATTTCCAATACTTCTTAGCACTCTTCTTTCTTCGAGGAGGTCCCGGCAGTTCCTCGCCCTTCCTCTTGATTCCTGGGCCTTCACGTCTTCCTCTCGAAGTCTTCTCGGATGAAGAAATTCCAGTCCAACGGGTCCACTCTACCGGGGGATGCTCCCCAGCCATCAAGCAAAATCTTTCCTCGATGGACTGGTGGTGCGGAGCATACCACAACTACGCAGTCCGATGACCAGAACCCCGAATACAAAAATCAAAATAAACGGGACACCGGCTGAGGGGATGCCCTCTTCCTCCGAATAGAACAACACTTCCTCCATCGTTTATGAACGCGTAGCCAGCAAGTTTACCGTGGCCGAAAGAAACTTCACCCTGCGACGAAGCGTCTTCTTCTAGGACGAGGACGTCAGAAACACCGTCCTCAGTCTCCTATTCTTGATCCTTCCCTATTTAGGTGTTTCTTCCTCGTGAATGTTCATATGGAGCCAAACGATTCAAGTGAACCACCTTAGGTTTAGATTTTGGGGAGCGAAATATGCGGTAGATTAAGTCATTTAACCGGTTCATAACTTCATACGGTCCTTCCCAATCAAACTGGAATTTAGGACATTTTCCCTTCGTTCTTCGGGGATTGTAAAACCACACCTTGTCCCCAGGAATAAAGGAAATTGGCCTTGCAAAAGAATCATACCAGGATTTTGTCTTTTCCGCACAAATTTGCATACGATGACGAACGAATTTGTGAATCTCTTCAATCTTCTTTCTGGTTTCCTCGATGTAAACAGTTTCTTCTTTATGTTCCAAGGCAATAGTTCCTCTGAGCAGATCCAAAGGCAAACGTAACTCTCGTCCCATCAGAAGCATTGAAGCACTATTTTGAATAATTTCATGTCGAAAAGAACGATAGGCCAATAAAAACGTCGGAATCCACTCATCCCAATCCTTTTGATGTTCCGCCACAAATTGGGATAAATACTGCATCAAGATCGGTATCAACCGTTCTACGAGTCCATCTGACTGAGGGTGCAAGAGAGTAGTTCTCGTTTTCTTTATCCCCAAAATCTTCATCAACTCTTTAAAGACAGTTGACTCAAAACTGCGACCCTGATCAGAATGAAGCTCCAACGGTACTCCATGCCGACTTATCACCTCCCTCATCAGGGCCGTGGAAATTGTCGTCGCCTGCTGGTTCGGAAGCGGAACCACCTCTGGCCACTTCGTGAAATAATCCACCACAACCAGCGCGTACTTGTTTCCAGAAGAAGACCTTGGTAAGGGACCAACAACGTCGAGCGCGATCCTCTGAAAAGGTGCCCCTACGTTGTAGACTTTCATGAGTCCTCTTCTCTTCCCCGAAGGACCTTTCTTCGCCGTACAACGATGACATCGACGACACCAATCTTCCACATTTCTTCGGTGACTATGCCAGAAAAACCGCCGTCGAACCTTGGCCAAGGTCTTACGTATTCCAAAATGTCCTCCAGACGACGCATCGTGGCACTCCTGAAGAACCTCTTCGACTTTACTCTTCGGTACAATCAATAGTCTTTCAGCTTCTTTTCCATCAACAGACTCCCATCTTCGAAATAATAAATCCTGATGAATTTCTAAAGAGTCCCAAAGTGCCCAGAGAAACTTTGCCCCAGAAGAAAGAGCGGAAACCTCCTGCCAATCCGGTTTATGTCCTTCTCTCTTTCTTTCGTAAATAAAACCAATATCCTCGTCTTCCTGTTGATTTTCTATCCATTCTTCAAAATTTTCGGGTTTACAAACCGTCCTGAGGATGTGATTTCCCTTTTTCTGATCCTTTTCCTCCAGACGAGTGCAAGGCTTGCATTGCGAAGTTTTACAGGGTCTTCTTGAAAGACTGTCCGCATTCCCGTGATTCTTTCCCTCTCGATGCTTAATTTCAAAATCATACTCTTGCAAACGCTCAATCCACCTCGCAGTCTGCCCCTCTGGATTCTTGAATGAGAGCAGCCATCTCAAAGAAGCGTGATCAGTTCTTATCAGAAACCTTCGTCCATAAAGATAATGATTGTAGTGCTCTATGGATTTTACAATAGCCAACAACTCTCTTCTACTCACACAATAATTCCTCTCAGCCTTTCCCAACGTTTTAGAGAAAAAGGCTATAACCTTCTCTTGTCCTTCCTGGAATTGAGAGAGGACTGCTCCAATTGCAACATTCGAAGCATCCGTATCAAGAATAAAATCCATCTCATGTTGAGGGTAGGCCAGAACTGGAGCTTCTACAAGATGTCTCTTTAATTCTTCAAAAGCACCTTGGCATTCTTCTGACCAACGGAAAAGCACTTTGTCCTCAGTAAGACGATGCAAAGGTTTCGCAATGGAAGAGAAACCCTTCACGAATTTCCTATAGTAGGTACAGAGACCCAGGAAACTTCGCAGCTCAGTCCTATTCTTCGGGATGGGCCAATTCTGCACCGCTGAAATCTTCTCTGGATCCGTCTTCTCTCCATCCTCAGAGACTATGTGCCCCAAATACCTGACTTCCCGGCAAAAGAAATTACATTTCTTCGGGCTCAGTAGAAGTTTGGCGTCGCGCAAGCGGGAGAATACAACTCTTATATGCTCAATCTCTTGATCGAAGCTTTTCGCAAAAATGATTACGTCATCCAATTAAACAAGACAAATCTTCCAGTTCAATCCTTGTAAAACATTGTCCATCAGACGCTCGAAGGTGGCTGGAGCGTTACAAAGTCCGAAGGGCATGACTTTAAATTGCCACAGTCCTGTGCCAACGCAGAAGGCGGTCTTCTCCTTGTCTTCATCATCAACTAAAATCTGCCAATATCCACTCTGTAAATCTAGCGTCGTGAACCACGTTGAACCGGCCGCCGCATCCAGAGTGTCCTCGATCCTTGGCAACGGATAAGAATCCTTCTTCGTAACCTCGTTGAGACGACGATAATCCACACAAAACCTGGTACTTCCGTCCTTCTTTTTGACCTGGACACTTGGCGAAGACCATGGACTCTTTGACTCTTCAATCACTCCTTGCCGTTCCATTTTCGTAAGAAGTTCCTCAACTTCGTCTCGGCGGTGCAACGGTAAACGTCGTGGGGGTTGTTTAATCGGCGAACAAGTTCCCGTGTCTATTTTATGCTGGACTACACTACATTTTCCTACTTCCTCCGAATTTTTGGCAAATATGTCTTTAAATTCAAGAAGCAGATTCCTGAATGCAAACCGTTGCTCTTCATTCAAATCTTTTCCACTGCGTATGTACAGTTCTTGAAGATACTCCGGAACGGAATCCTCTTCCTCTCTTGTGTTAAATGCCAACGGTTTCTTCATCAAATTTCTTTTTAGGAAATCAACTTCTCCATGGTGTTCTATACAAAGCTATCCCAAGATAAAGTCCAGCTGACAAGAATGCTTTTTGAGGAAATTTGTTCCCAGAATACACTGTTCCGCCATATCGATAAGGAGGAAATCTTCTTCGGAGTTCAAAGTACCGATTGTTACCAAGGATCGCTGTTTTCCATAAATCGGTAATTTCTCCCCAGAGATGGAGAAAATTTGGGGACTATACAGTTTTTCCGTTCCCGCCGTGCCAAATTTGTTATTACTTCCAAACTTCTTTACATACAGTAAATTTAAACTTGAGCCCGTGTCAAGTATTATGGGGCACTCCTTTTCTGCGACGAATCCCTCGACGCAGGACAAAACATTTTTGGCAACTCTTCGTACGACGGGGGCGAACAAAGGTGAAGCCGGAGGATGCCCCTCTACGCCGACTTCTTCCCGTTTCCCTTCTTCGTTGAAAATGCTTCTTTTCTCTTTTTCGGACAATTCCGCCACATATGACCCTTCTCCTTGCAATTCCAGCATTCCATCTCCTGTCTTTCAAGCTTCCGTTTTACCGGTCTTCTCATTTCTCTCCTTCCGGAATCCCTCTCCGAAGAATAAACCGGTTTAGCAAATGTTTCTTTTTTTGTAACGGGCGCATTAGCCATTGACTCGACTGCTTCAATCTCCAGAGCCCTGATAATAGCAGCCCTGGGAGATGTGAAACCTCCGAGCCTCAGCATCCGTTTCATTTCCTCATTAGCCAGCGAGGAAACGAATTGTGAGGCAGCAAGCTTGTCTCTAATTTCTAAAGGGCATTCGCAAAAAGCGGCCTGTGCTAGCCTCTCAATCTCCGTGGCTAAATCGGAAATAGATTCCCCTTTCCGTTGTTTATAATCTTGAAACTTAACATGATTGAGGTTCTCAAACTTTTTCGTTCCATAACGGAACGCAAGGGCCGAAATTAACGCGGGAAAATCAGTCTGTTTTTCAACGGAAAGAGAAGTCAAAACACTCCGCGCCGGTCCCTCGAGTGATGTAACCAACTCCAAGGCCTTCCTTGGCTCATCCCAACGATTCGCCCCTGCAATCGCCTCAAACTGGAGTTTAAACTCCTCCCAATTGGTTTTACCATCAAACTTTGGTAGTTTCAGAACGTAGCCTAAATCGGGAACGTTCCGCGACACACCGCACATTCCCTGTTGAGAGACCGGAGGTGAAGGCTGGGGTATCGCGAGACCAGCAGAAGTGGAAGGACTAACAAGAAGGGCTTCGCGATCCCCATCACGGACTGCCGTGGCCGAAAACTTTTCTAAAAATAGTTGGAAATTGGACGATAGCACCTGATAATTGTTCTCCATCGCTGTCATCCGCTCTTCCAAGACCTTCTGGATCGCTGAAGAAGCCGTTCTCTCCTCTTGCTGTTTCTCTTCCGCGCAAGAGCGCTCCTTTTCCCATCGAGAGTTAAATGCGCGCTGTTGCTCCCTAAACTGCGTCGAGATGCTCCTCTGCAAGCCCTCGAAAAGCGTCTCCAAAGTTGCCGGAGAACCCTCGTCCCTGGTTGAAGATCGAGTTCTTATCGTGCTACCGACTGCGCCAATGTTGCGCCGGGGAGTGGTGCTCGCGCTTTCCATAGTTAAGGGGTAACACCACTGTAACAGCTCGAAAAAAAGCGTTTTTTTGGCAATTTTTCTTGGATGGAAGGAAAGGTAATAGAATAATAATATTGGGGGCAGTTATTAAGCATATATTGAGGTATTAAAAACAAAATTTTAATTGAGAAATATTAAAAAATGGCGGCACTGAAGCCATTCTAGCAAGGCATGTTTAATTTTCAGCGCTCTGCGGTACGCAGTATAGCTGCTGCAAATTTGAATCTATGAGAAAGAAAAAATATCACTTAATCTACATGCTTATAGCTAGAGAAATACGTAGGTGATTTTAAACATATTGATTTTTGTGTGATTGGTGAGTATTTGAATAAAAAGCGTTCAATTTTCTCTAAAAAGAGGACAATTATTTGTTAATAAGTAATGTTTAAATTAACTTATCGAAAATTCCGTACGCATTTCTCTTCGAAATGTTATTTTAAAGATATTGTTAAAAATTCGAATGAAAGGAATGAAAATTGTTCGAGTTATGCTGGGTGCCGTTTTGAAAAATCATGTTTCGAGAAAAACGCGTTTAAAGTTTTGAAATGTGTTATGAACATGAAGAAAAGAACAATTCGACTGTTTTAAATTTTTTATCATTAATCTGCTATCCTAGGAACATAAAGCTGCCCTTCCATGTTTAAATATTCTTCCTCATTCTCTTTCCTCGAAGATTGTAAGGCAGAGTGTGCCTCTTTTGCCGCATCTGTCAAGGAGCGCTCGGCGTGGTCGATCCGCTTAGCGTCGGCTTCCAGACAAAAATTGTATGATTGGACACCAATATCCATCTCCAAAGCTTTCATAATTCGGAGAATGTTTGTCAGACCATCATTAAAATTGCACACAGCAATATCAGCCGCTATTTTCAAGACTTTTTTGCCGCTTGAATAATATTCTGGAGCTAAATTCCAAACGGTAGCATTAAAGCTTTCGTTGCTATTTTCTGAAGACATCCATTGTTTATTAGAGAAGTTAGAAATCAAAAGGTAGGACATTAGGTTGTACCTTCCCAACAGGGATTAATTTGACACCGGTATTCGTTTCGAAGCAGTCCGACGCGCTTGGGAAAGAGCACGAAATTTCAAGGAAACAAATTTCTTTCAGGTAATACCGCTTTTGCCCCATATTCTAGAAGGTCCAAAGCATCTTTTAAGCCAATAAAAAAAATCGATTTTTCTAAAAATTTACAGTGGTGTTACCACTTAAATGAATATACCAGGAGCAAACTAGGCTGTCTATATTTCAGTTACACAAGTGGTTTAGCAATAGACCCGTACAGGTCGGCTTCCCGATACAATCTGATATTCAAAAGACGCGCGGTTGTCTAAGAGACTTCAAGCATCCGGTGACGTTGTTCCGCTCGAAACAAGGGATAGCTTCACGTTATGATTCGACGACAGCTTCGGACGGGGCAGTCGATGGCTCTTTCGATATATCAAGAAGCGGTCGATGCGTCGAAAGAGCGAGAACTTCTCACCGTCGCAACAGTATATTACATTAGATCCAATGTAGATATAGTTGTAATGATATTGTTATTGAATGTATATTACATATCTAATGTAGGAATAGTAATAACGATGCTGTTATTATATGTACATTCATCTGTGGGTAGCAGATTCTCAATTTCTCGTCTCCAGACCGCTGGACATCATTCTCGGAGCAGAAGCATACGGGCATGTCATCAAGTCAAATATCATTCGGATCACGACATCACCGTTGATCGCTCAACTTTCGATCTTCGGTTGGCTCATAATCGGGCCGCTCGAGGGCACTCAGACAATTCGCAGGACTTCTCATCAAGTGACAGTCAAGAATACTGATCGCTAATTGAGTGAGTTACTCAGTCGCTTCTGGACGCAGGAAGAGCCATCGCAGGGCACGGCACCCTTGCTCACGCCAGACGAGCAGGAGTGCGAAGATCATTTCAAGACCACACATTCAAGAGACTCCGCAGGAAGATACATCGTGCGATTGCCGCTCAAATTTCATCCAAGAGCACTCAGCAATTCGTATCAGACGGCGCATAACTGTCTTCAGCGGATTCTCAGACGACTCAACAAGGACGCTCAGTACAAACATCTCTACACCAAGTTCATGCTCGAATATGAGCAGCGTGGTCACACGGTAAGACTGAACAATGACTCAATAATCAGTCCGTTTCAGTACTTTCTTCCGCATCATGGCGTTCTGAAGTTGGGCAGCACGACCACCGCATTGCGTGTGGTATTCAACGGCTCCAGTCCAACTTCATCGGGATACTCGCTGAACAGTCTTCTACATACTGGTCCAAATCTGATGCTGAATATCGCAGATCTGCTCATTTGGATACGCAGATACAAACATCTGTTTGCAACTGACGTCACGAAGATGTACCGACAAATCAAGGTGCATCCAGACGACTGGAGCTTGCAGCAGATACTCTGGCTTGATGACACGCAGAAGGAAACGCAGTACCAGCTGACCACGGTCACGTACGGGACGAAAGCTGTCCGAACACTCTTGCAACTCGCTGAGGATGAAGGGTCGAAATATCCCCTTGCTGTTGAACCCATCAAAAACGGCAGGTATGTCGATGACATTTTTGGTGGTGCAGATACAGCAGAGCATCTACAGGACGTTCCAAATCAGCTGACGCAACTCTGTCAAGCTGGTGGATTTCCATTGGCAAAATGGCATTCCACGAACAAATCGTTGCTAGAAGACCACGCACCAGATCAGAATTTCATTCGAAGACTGCGCAACCAAAATTCTCGGAATTAAATGGATTCCACATCAGGACACACTTAGCTTTGCGACCATATCAGCTACGCAACGCAGCAGATTACGAAACGCCTCGTCTTCTCAGAAGTAGCACAACTCTTTGATCCACTCGGTTTTGTTGCACCTGTAATTATCAGAGCGAAAATTCTTACTCAAGAGCTTTGGTTACAGGAACTCAGTTGGGACGACATTCTGCCGCTTCATATTACTCAACGATGGTAACGCATCAGGGAAGATCTAACCAGCTTGGCCAAGCTTTCCATCCCACGATGGTTCAACACCACGACCACGTCGACAGTGGAACTTCATGGCTTCACTGATGCCTCAGTCCTCGCAATGGCAGCCATCGTCTACCTCGTTGTCCACTCACCGTCCACGGGTACCCACACATCTCTGATCTGCTCGAAAACGCGAGTGACACCACCCAAACGTCTGATCATCCCGAGGTTGGAACTCACAGCAGCGCTGCTACTTTCAAAACTGATGCGGCATGTCCACGCTACTTTGAACATGCCCGTTTCTCAGACATTTATGTGGAGGACTCAGAAGTTACGCTGGCATGGATCAAAACGCACCCCTCCAAATGGAAGGATTACGTACGCAACAGGGTAATCCAAATCCAGGAGATCACGCAGAACTTTCACTGGAGGCATGTACCAGGATCATCGAATCCAGCTGACTGCGCGTCAAGAGGCATCACGACAGAACAGCTTCAACAGCACTCTCTTTGGTGGACGGGACCACCGTGGCTTACGCAACCTCAGAACACGTGGCCCAAGCAGATCAGTGTCGACGCAGACGAGTTGGGCGCCCCTGAAGCTCGTGCTGTCGTCTCACTCCATACGGCAAACGCAATAAAGAAATATTCATGGGAATTAATCCATAAATATTCTTGTGTTAACAGATTACTCAGAATCACCGCTCTTTGCCTCAAATTGGTGGACAAACTGTCCAAACGACAGGACGCTTCGCCTACGCATTTCATCTCAGCAGCTGATATGGAAAGGGCCAGAATCTATTGGATTCAGGCCACGCAGGCCACATTCTTTAAAAATGAACTCGCTGCACTCGCCAAGGGAAGAACGCTTCCTTCGACGCATCCATTTACGAGGCTCACCGCTTACCTTGACCATCAAGGGATCGCCAGAGTAGGCGGGCGCCTCCAACACTCGGAGCTTTCACACGACGGCAAACACCCTATCATCTTGCCTCGTGATTCAAGATTCTCAGCGCTTCTCATCGACCACGCACATCGTCAGACCATGCATGGAGGTACGCAATCCACCCTCGCTTTTCTCAGACAAGGCTACTGGATTCTCGGTGAACGAGCTCTAGTGAAAACACATATCCTGCGGTGCGTGAAGTGCGCTCAGCAGAGGGGGATCCGTGCTCATCAACAGATGGGCCAACTACCTCTTTGTCGGGTCACTCCATCGCGCCCGTTCACACACACTGGTGTGGACCACGGAGGACCGCTCACGCTGAAGACTTGGAAAGCCAGAGGAGCCAAGATGCAGAAAGGGTGGATTTGTGTATTCGTCTGCTTCGCAACATCAGCTGTACACTTGGAAGTTATCACCGACTACTCAGCCGACGCGTTCATCGCAGCCTATCGCAGATTCGCAGCAAGGAGAGGAACTGCAGCCTCTCTATACTCAGATCGCGGCACCAACTTCCAAGGAGCGGAGGCGCAGTTAAAAAAGCAGTTCAAGGACAGCACACGCGAAAACCAACACATCGCATCTCTACTCGCCAAGGATGGTACGCAGTGGCACTTCAACCCTCCTGCCGCTCCACACATGGGTGGAAAGTGGGAGGCAGTGGTCAAGTCTCTCAAATTCCATCTGAAGAGGACGATTGTAGATGCTTTATTGACGTTCGAGGAATCAATAACATTGCTCGCGCAGATTGAAGCCATCCTCAATTCAAGACCGTTAGAACCACTCAGCGCTGATCCAGACGACGTCTCAGCCCTCTCACCAGGACACTTCCTGATCGGATCGCCGCTCAACGCAGTGCCAGAGCCCACGCTTCTCGACATCTCAGTCAACAGATTGTCAAGGTGGCAATTTCTACAGCAGAGCCTCCAACAATTTTGGAGACTCTGGACAACGCAGTACTTGCAGCGACTCCAGGCCATCTCAAAATGGCATCATCCGTCCAACGAGATCAAGGTAGGCTCTCTTGACCTCATTACTGATGAACGCTTGCCCCCAGGGAAATGGCCCATGGCCAGGGTTATCAGTTTGATGCCAGGAAAGGATGGACTGACCAGGGTCATCACCGTCAAGACGGCCACCACAACAGTCACGCGGCAGATCGCCAAGTTGGCTCCTCTTCATCAGCCCTCTCAGGACAACGCGGACACGCAGACCACATCATCGACCAGTCGCTGATGGCCGGGGGGAAATGTTGGCGAAATTGCCCAAATTGTCGCAGAACATGAAGTTGGCAACGAAAGTATTTCGTCGGTGCGTCGTTACCGATGGCGGCAGCACCTCTCGGGCCCTCTTTGTCCACGCGGTCCCCTCTCCACGCGGAACCGGTACGATCGTCGCAATGACTGATTTTCTTCTTCTTGATCGATCGTCCGACGCGTACGCACGTGCCTCGCAGTCCTCTCTCTTCGATTCAAGATTGTATTTCTGTTCACGCGACGCAAAGGATTTCAGACCACGCTGTCTAATTCTTTGTATCGTCCGTGCTGCATAAGTGTATGCCATTTAGTGTGTAAGAAACATACTTGTATAATTTCTTCATTGTATATAATTTTCATTTGTTGAACACGCTGACCACGCGCATCAAGTGTTTGTGACTCGATGACTCTGTAAATATTCTGTGTCGTAAATATATTGTTTGTGTTACGTTAAGGCGTGTCATTTTCTCTGTCCGCTCTGACCACGCAATTCGCTGACATTTTGGTCCTTCGAGCCGGATAGACACGCCCGTTCTCGTAACGGTTCGCAGTGACGCGCAACGGTTTCGAACACCGCCATTACGCGTTGTGTCCGCCACGCTTCGAGAACTATGTGGCTCTTTGTGAAGAGTGCGGGGAATCGTGAGACAGTGACTCCTTCAATTCTGAGTGACGTTCTTAGTTCGTGTAGTGCCCACGCCGTAACTTTCGGACAACAAAATGCCGAAATCACGCGATACTTTGCCCGCATCGCAGAAGGCGGAAGTGTCGGCCGGCAGTGTGGAAGAAGAAGCGCCAGCAGCTCCGCAGCTTCTACAAGTGCCGGAAGACCCGATGCGGCCATCTGCCCTCGCGCGCTCGGCATCGGATGCGTCTGTCATCGCACCTGAGGACGCATCGCAGACCACACAGACCGCGAGCACCCGCTCTCTAGCCAGGCTCACGTCAGAGCTGCAAGTCCGTGCCAGGGTGCAAGAAGAGAGATTGGACACGATCATCTCCATCGTGGAAGACCTCCAGGCCAGCGAGGCAAAGGATCCGCTGGAGATGATTATAGAGGAGGTAACCGAAACGCGGAACACTCTCCTGGAGCTTCACATGAACTTCCAACGGGAGCATCAGGCCCTGAGTCGCTTGTGACCCGTGTCTCAGCTCGAGCACGGGTACTTGAAGCACAAATTGGCCTCATCCGAGGAAAAGGTTGCTCTTTCTGCGCGCAAGATTCTTGCGCAGTTAGAACCCAGACTGACTCCGACCTCTCAGACCACACAGCCCACGACGACCACTCAGACCTCGCAACCAGCACCACGCCGATCACGCTTGCCGGAAATTCCGCTCCCGAAGTTTGAAGGGGAGTATGAGAAGTGGCAGGACTTCAAATCCGCCTTTACGTCCGTCATAAAGGACCGCGATGAACTGACGGACGTTGATCGGCTTCACTATCTAAAGGGGACAGTCATCGGAGCAGCCGCAAACCTCATCCAGCACCTGCCTCCAACAGAGGACGCGTTCGCCCGCGCATGGCAGCTGCTGGAGGAGCAATACGAAAATAAGCGGATCAACGTCCAGTCACAGTTGGACCGCATTTACAATCTGAAGCCGATGAAACAGCGGAGATCGGCATCTCTCATCAAGATGACCAACATCACTGGTGAAACGCAACAGTCGTTGGAGTTTCCAGCTCCACGATCCGCACAACTGCTTTCTGCCCAGTTTCCTGGTGCGACTGCTCGACACAGGCACTCGAGAGCGGTGGGAGTCCCCGCTGTCAACGCAGACTGAGTACCCCACCATGCAAGAATTCACACGGTTCCTACTGGCACGAGCAGGCACGCTGGAGCAGTTGGAGCAGATGGCGGAACAGAAGGCCTCTCAGCCCACGCAGACCGCGTCAGGACGACCAGCCAGTCGTGACATCAGCCCGGCGCCACAGCGAGCCGCAGTCCACGCCGTCTCAACCACGTCCATGCCGACCGTGTCAAATACTTCTGCTGGGGCATCGACCACGCAGCGAGCCCGAACTTCGGGACCATATCCGTGTGCGCACTGCAGCAAGATTCATTTCTTGTCTGCTTGTCCGGCGTGCATGCAGCTCCCGGTGGACGACCGCATCAACGTGGTGAAAGCCCAGGCACTCTGTCAACTGCCTGGGGCACCACAACATGAGGAGCTGTAGCACCAAACAGCGTTGCAAATTGTGCAACGAGCAACACCACACTGCTCTCCACGGTGGTGACCTAGCGAGAGTGCTGATTTCTAGCTTCCCGGTCGGGAAGCCGGCCGCATCTCTGCCTTCTCAGGCTCCGCCACCTGCAGAAACCACTCGGACCACTCCAGCTTCGGCACCTCGCTGAAGAGTCGGTGCAGTCGTCGCCGCCCACTCAGCCCGCTCAGCCCACGCCCTAATGGACCACGCAGCCCACGCACGCAGACCACGCAGATCACGGACCACACTTCTAGCAACGGCACTCGCAAGAGTGCACACTGAGCTCTCAGAGCAGCAAGTAAGAATACTCATTGATTCAGGCTCTGAAGTCTCGTTGATTTCAGAGTCATCGGTATCGCAGCTCAGACTCAGAAGACAACGCTCCTTAATGGATGCCCACGGAGTTGGTGGAGCAAGGACCTCGCAGACGAATGGAGTGGTCAATATTACCATCCATTCCAACTACAGACCGCTCTCAGTCACCATTCAAGCACACGTGCTGACGAAGGTGACCACTTGCTTGCCATCGGAACCACCAGCACGTCCAACGCTGCCATCGCATCTGGAGAAATTGAATCTATTAGTATATTACATTATATCCAATGCAGATATAGTATCAACGATATTGTTGTCAAATGTACATTGATCTGTGGGAACAGATCAGAAGATTACATTAAGCCTAATCTAGATATAGTATAAATGATAGTGTTATTCAATGAACGTTGGTCTGTGGGAAAAAATCAGTATATTACATTATATCTAATGTAGATATAGTAATAATGATATTGTTATTAAGTGTTTATTACATATCTAATGTAGATATAGTAATAATGATATTGTTATTAAGTGTTTATTACATATCTAATGTAGATATAGTAATTACAATGCTGCTATTATATGAACATTGATCTGTGGGAAGGAATCAGTATATTACGTTATATATGATGTAGATATAGTAATAACGATACTGTTATTATATGTACATTGATCTGTGGGAAGGGAGCAGTATATTACATTATATCTAATGAAGATATAGTAATAATGATATTGTTATTAAGTGTTTATTACATATCTAATGTAGATATAGTAATAATGATATTGTTATTAAGTGTTTATTACATATCTAATGTAGATATAGTAATTACAATGCTGCTATTATATGAACATTGATCTGTGGGAAGGAATCAGTATATTACGTTATATATGATGTAGATATAGTAATAACGATACTGTTATTATATGTACATTGATCTGTGGGAAGGGAGCAGTATATTACATTATATCTAATGAAGATATAATAATAATGATATTGTTATTAAATGTACATTGGTCTGTGGGAATTAATCAGTATATTAAATACCATCTGATGTAGATATAGTAATAATGATATTGTTATTAAATGTATATTACATATCTAATGCAGATATAGTATCAACGATGTTGTTACCAAATGTACATTGATCTGTGGGAAGGAATCAGTATATTACATTAGATCCAATGTAGATATAGTAATAATGATATTGTTATTAAATGTACATTGGCCTGTGAGATTAAATCAGTATATTAAATTACATCTGATGTAGATATAATATTGATAATGATATTGTTATTAAATGTATATTACATATCTAATGCAGATATAGTATCAACGATGTTGTTATCAAATGTACATTGATCTGTGGGAAGGGATCAGTATAATACATTATATCTAATGTAGATATAGTAATGACGATATTGTTATCAAGTGTACATTATCTGTGCGAAGCAATCAGTATATTACATTAGATCCAATGTAGATATACTGTTACGTCGCGAGCGAGATACGGCGCGCGACGTACAAAAATAATAAAAAATATTAAATTAGAAAATTTGATGATTGATACGGATCAGGACGGTATTATCGCTGCCACCAGTCCCAATCGCGCTCGACGATGTTAGGTCGATAACGATCGGGACAATTTAAAAAGAATCGTTAATTTATAATAGGATTCTGAATTGATTGATTGAGTCCGTCAATGCTCTAGTCCCATACGGTCCCCTCGTGTGAATTCGTGCAGGAAGGTAGACGTATTAATAAGGAAATGTTAAGGGTGTTTGAATGCAATGATTAAAAATTTAAATATGGGTAAGATGTGTATAATTCTAAGAAAAATAATTACAACAAAAATAGTTATTTAACAATGTGTACGAGCTGTATGAAATATATGAATAGAGTATTAGAAAATAACAGGTTAGAATGAATATTAGATCAATGTAGTTACTTGAATTGAACTTTTAACAGAAAATTGACAAAACTGTTGACTTTAAAGATCGCGATCCGAACTTCGGTGTTTTGATCGTTATATTTTTCTACGATCCGGAAAAGGACGGTCCCAGTAGGATACTTCCAGGACTAACAGTCTCGTGGGCCGTCTTCACGCTCGTGTAAACGAAAAATGATTTTATTGATTACCTCGTATTTTGAACGGAACAATCTAGTTGGATACTTCCGCGACTAACTGTCCCTCAGATTGCCGTTTTGCCCTCACTCGACACCAGATTCGTTGTGTTAACGAAGATATAAAATGTGCAACTCACCAATTCGATGTAATACAATATTTGCAATAAGTTTGGGTTTTTAATACTGTGATGATGGTCTGAAATCTGGAAAATCGAAGAGAGGATGAGAACCAATTGCACACGCACTACGCGTTCGCGTTTGAGCCTTCGTTACGGCGTTACGGATACGAAATACAAATACGATATTCAAAATACGACGCGACGCGAAAAGAAATATTATTATTAACGCACGATTTAAAATAGAAAGAGAAAAGGATAGGATATTGAAAAGTGTGAAAGATTTTACGTATCCGTTTGAGTCCTTGCCACGAAAATCGCGAACCGAAACACTCTCGACACTCTGCCTCGTTACACGGAGGAACTTTGCCGAGCAATCTAATTACGCGATATCGAGACAACTCTATCTCCACGCGGACACGGGCTCCCCGACACACACCTTGTGATTTTTCGACGAAGAGTGATTTGCCTCAGTCAAGCGATCGTATCTCAGGGTTCGACCCGCGATCATGGGCCCAAAGTGGGGACATCATTAGGCAAATCGGGGTACGTGTCGAAGGGGAGAGCCCGCGCGTATTGGTTTCGTCTAGGCGCGTTTCCCGAGTTCTCATCCCTCCCTGACCTTTCCCTGACTCTGTCTAATAGTTGACCATCTTTCTCTTTTACCCCTACAGCGCTTCATGAATTTTGTGCGTCGCAATTTCTATGCCTTCTAGAATCTTCCAAATGCTTTAATTTAATCCTATTCGCTTTCAATTAATTAACGAAGTCTGTACAAACGAATCTCTGGTGTCGATTAACATTTTATTTATGTCAATTACTATAATATTCGCGTAATAATAGTATTAGGGCTTTTTGATTCATTCGAGGTATTTTTATAATCAATGTTTGTTTTATTACACGCGTTTCCCGGCTTCCGTGACAAAGAGATTGATGTTTTAATTTCAATTAGTTTCGTGAACATTTTATTCGCGTTTTCATAATTTCACGTATATCGAATAATATACATATATCCGTTAACATGTTCTTGGAATTCGTTCCAGAACATTGCTTGGCAGTTTTTGTTGCCTATTTGTGACAATACGCGTTTACGATCCCGTCGACCGTTGTCTCGAACGTTCCTAACGTTCGTCGACGTTTTCAAACTCTCAGTGGTTGTCACGCAAACCTCGCTTTTCATTCCATTCAGATCATTTTATAATATTTCAAACAAATCACTCTCATTCTTTATGGCACTCATTCTCCCGTGGAAGGAACGGCTGACGCATGCTTTACAGGTATGAGAGGTATCCGCTTGTAAAATAGGGCGAAAATCGCGTTTTCTTTATTCTGCGCAGTTAAGCTGGGATTCCTCCATGTGCGTCGCACTGCTTAACCGCGCAGCGAAGGATGTTTATGATACCTCTCCTTGACCTCAACGGTTTCGAATTTCTGTACATTTCCAAACGTGGTTCCAACGGCAATCGTCCCAAGGAAGATTAGTTTATATTATTTGAAAGAGCCAAATATAGCCTTCTTTGTGTTCCTCGCCTGGGATACTTCCAAGTGCGTCGCACCGGCGAGGCGCACAAATTAGGTATACTGGAAAGTAGCTATTGAATGAAATAAAAGTGTAAAAGAAAAGAAAGGTCAATTTAAATCTCAAACTTCTTTCTCGTGTTCTCGTGTGGAATACCTTCACGAGCATACGCACCCGACGAAGAAACACGAGATCGGAGGAGCGCGAACAGAAACGGAAAATTTAGAAAAACAGGCCCTTCCTTGCATCCCTCACGTGGAATACTTTCAAGTGCTACGCACCCGATGAGGAACACGAGGTCGGGTTGGTGAAAATCCTGCCCGGACGTAACAATACTAATAATGATATTGTTATAAAATGTACTTGTAATTGGTCTGTGGAATTAAATCAGTATAATAAATTACATCTGATGTAGATATATTAATAATGATACTGTTATTAAACGTATATATAATGTTACAATCTGTGCATTGATCTGTGGGAACGGATCAGTATATTACATTATATCTAATGTAGATATAGTAATAACGATATTGTTATCAAATGCACATTATCTGTGCGAAGCAATCAGTATATTACATTAGATCTAATGTAGATATACTAATAATGATATTGTTATTAAATGTACATGGTCTGTGGAACTAAATCAGTATATTAAATTACATCTGATGTAGATATATTAATAATGATATTGTTATTAAACGTATATATGATGTTACAATCTGTGCATTAATCTGTGGGAACGGATCAGTATATTACATTATATCTAATGTAGATATAGTAATAATGAAATTGTTATTAAATGTATATTACATACCTAATGTAGATATAGTAATAATGATATTGTTATTAAGTGTTTATTACATATCTAATGTAGATATAGTAATAACGATACTGCTATTACATATACATTGATCTGTGGGAAAGATCAGAATATTACATTAAGCCTAATGTAGATATAGTATAAATGATATTGTTATTCAATGTACATTGATCTGTGGGAAGGAATCAGTATATTACAGTAGATCTAATGTAGATATAGTAATAATGATATTGTTATTAAATGAACATTGGTCTGTGGGAACAAATCAGTATATTACATTATATCTAATGTAGATATAGTAATAATGATATTGTTATTAAATGTATATTACATACCTAATGTAGATATAGTAATAATGATATTGTTATTAAGTGTTTATTACATATCTAATGTAGATATAGTAATAACGATGCTGCTACTATGTGAACATTGATCTGTGGGAAGGGATCAGTATATTACATTATATCTAATGTAGATATAGTAATAATGATATTGTTATCAAATGTACATTGATCTGTGGGAAGGAATCAGTATATTACATTATATCTGATGTAGATATAGTAATAACGAAACTGTTATTATATGTACATTGATCTGTGGGAAGGAATCAGTATATTACAGTAGATCTAATGTGGATATAGTATCAACGATGTTGTTATCAAATGTACATTGATCTGTGGGAACGGATCAGTATATTACATTATATCTAATGTAGATATAGTAATAACGATATTGTTATCCAATGTACATTATCTGTGCGAAGCAATCAGTATATTACATTATATCTAATGTAGATATAGTAATAACGATATTGTTATCAAATGCACATTATCTGTCCGAAGCAATCAGTATATTACATTAGATCTAATGTAGATATACTAATAATGATATTGTTATTAAATGTACATGGTCTGTGGAACTAAATCAGTATATTAAATTACATCTGATGTAGATATATTAATAATGATATTGTTATTAAACGTATATATGATGTTACAATCTGTGCATTAATCTGTGGGAACGGATCAGTATATTACATTATATCTAATGTAGATATAGTAATAACGCGACCGTTATCAAATGTATATTACATACCTAATGTAGATATAGTAATAATGATATTGTTATTAAGTGTTTATTACATATCTAATGTAGATATAGTAATAACGATGCTGCTATTATATGAACATTGATCTGTGGGAAAAGATCAGAATATTACATTAAGCCTAATGTAGATATAGTATAAATGATATTGTTATTCAATGTACATTGATCTGTGGGAAGGAATCAGTATATTACAGTAGATCTAATGTAGATATAGTAACAACGAAACGGTTATTATATGTATATTACATACCTAATGTAGATATAGTAATAATGATATTGTTATTAAGTGTTTATTACATATCTAATGTAGATATATTAATAACGATGCTGCTACTATGTGAACATTGATCTGTGGGAAGGGATCAGTATATTACATTATATCTAATGTAGATATAGTAATAATGATATTGTTATCAAATGTACATTGATCTGTGGGAAGGAATCAGTATATTACATTATATCTAATGTAGATATGGTAATAACGAAACGGTTATTAAATGTATATTACATTCCTAATGTAGATATAGTAATAATGTTATTGTTATTAAGTGTTTATAACATATCTAATGTAGATATAGTAATAACGATGCTGCTATTGTATGGACATTGATCTATGGGAAGGGATCAGTATATGACATTATATCTAATGTAGATATAGTAATAATGATATTGTTAACAAATGTACATTGGTCTGTGGGATTTAATCAGTATATTAAATTCCACCTGATGTAGATATAGTAATAATGATATTGTTATTAAAGGTATATTACATATCTAATGCAGATATAGTATCAACGATGTTGTTATCAAATGTACATTGATCTGTGGGAAGGGATCAGTATATTAATTTTATCTAATGTAGATATAGTAATAACGATATTGTTATCAAATGTACATTATCTGTGCGAAGCAATCAGTATATTACATTAGATATAATGTAGATATACTAATAATGATATTGTTATTAAATGTACATTGTTCTGTGGAATTAAATCAGTATATTAAATTACATCTGATGTAGATATATTAATAATGATATTGTTATTAAGCGCATAGATAATGTTTCAATCTGTGCATTGATCTATGGGAAAGGATCAGTATATTACATTATATCTAATGTAGATATAGTAATAACGCAACCGTTATTAAATGTATATTACATTCCTAATGTAGATATAGTAATAATGATATTGTTATTAAGTGTTTATTACATATCTAATGTAGATATAGTAATAACGATGCTGCTATTATATGAAAATTGATCTGTGGGAAGGGATCAGTATATGACATTATATCTAATGTGGACATAGTAATAATGATATAGTTATCAAATGTACATTGGTCTGTGGGATTTAATCAGTATATTAAATTCCATCTGATGTAGATATAGTAATAATGATATTGTTATTAAATGTATATTACATATCTAATGCAGATATCGTATCAACGATGTTGTTATCAAATGTACATTGATCTGTGGGAAGGGATCAGTATGTCACATTATATCTAATGTAGATATAGTAATAATGATATTGTTATCAAATGTACATTGATCTGTGGGAAGGAATCAGTATATTACATTATATCTGATGTATATATAGTAGTAACGATACTGTTATTATACGTACATTGATCTGTGGGAAGGGATTACTATATTACGATATATCTGATGTAAATATAGTAATAACGATACTGTTATTATGTGTACATTGATCTGTGGGTAGGGAGCAGTATATTACATTATATCCCATGAAGATATAGTAATAATGATGTTGTTATTAAATGTACATCGGTCTGTGGGAATTAATCAGTATATTAAATTCCATCTGATGTAGATATATTAATAATGATATTGTTATTAAACGTATATATGATGTTACAATCTGTGCATTGATCTGTGGGAACGGATCAGTATATTACATTGTATCTAATGTAGATATAGTAATAACGCAACCGTTATTAAATGTATATTACATTCCTAATGTAGATATAGTAATAATGATATTGTTATTAAGTGGTTATTACATATCTGATGTAGATATAGTAATAACGATGCTGCTATTATATGAACATTGATCTGTGGGAACAGATCAGAATATTACATTAAGCCTAATGTAGATATAGTATAAATGATATTGTTATTCAATGTACATTGATCTATGGGAAGGAATCAGTATATTACAGTAGATCTAATGTAGATATATTAATAATGATATTGGTATCAAATGTACATTGATCTGTGGGAATGAATCAGTATATTAAAGTATATCTGATGTAGATATAGTAATAATGATATTGTTATTAGATGTATATTACATATCTAATGTAGATATAATAATAACGATATTGTTATTATATGTACATTGGTCTGTGAGATATGTTGTAAATGTTGTCATCAAACGTCTGTTAACACAGAGGACAATATTATTTTAACACTACCCTTATCTCAGGTGGAAAGAAAAAGAATAACATTTCAGGATATCATTAACACCTATTCGGAATGGAACACAGTGGATGATGCTGTATGTACTCATTGTGGACAGAAGGGTATACTTTCAAAAAGTGATATTACGACAGCTGAAAATGTTTTGATAATACAATTACCGCTATTTCACAATAAAAATGGTAAAATTGTGGACATTAAAATTCCTAACATCGTAGCCGCGCATACAGAAAGCATACACGTTGCCCAAAATACATATAGAGCAACAAGCGCTGTATTGTATATTGATAGTAATAGTAACGGCAAGAAACATTACACATGCTAAAGCATGATGAGACAATTCAATATACGAAACAGTGGCCAAGAGATGCAAAAGATGTATACATGATGTTCTTTGAAAGAAGTAACGTAGGAAACCATCCCATGGCTACAAAAATACATGACACTCAATGCTCTAGAGATTAATTCTAACTACATTTCACACATATATAGTAATTTAAAAAATAAATATTAATCCACAAAAAGTACATTACATGTACAAAAAAGGTAACGCCAAGTGTTGCGTGAACACGCGTATAAAGGGTCTCCTCGTTACGCGGCACAGTGGTCCGGATTGGGAAATCGTGTGCCTTTTTGTTGTAACTTTTAAACCGTATGTGATATTGACATGCAACTTGAACCAGATAATGTGGAAATTCCAGGTTATGGATAGGTTAAAGAAAAATTGTTTCACAATTATTATTGTTGTTGTTATTGTTATTATTTTTATTATGAAATTATTTATTAATTATTTATCAATTCTAATGCTTCTGCATCTAATTCCCTAATTATTTTGCGGTATGATTTTATTCTTATACTCGATATATATGGATCAGACGTCAAAAGAAGTCTATTTAATATATCTTCGTTTGTATATAATCTACGACTTTTCCGCGTGTTTTTGCATCTTATGCGTTTAAAATCTTTATGACGCGTTTCCTGTGCCTCCTCTGAAAGTTGCCCTATTGGCAACAATGCATCTTTTATAATTTCTGCCCCGTGCATTAATAATTTATGTACTGAAGCTGGCATGTAATACCATCCATAATTTTGTACATAATATCTTGCCGTATCCTGTGTATATTTCTTAAATTTTACCGTGTCTATTTTGTAGGGCGATGAAATGACCTGTAATACAATATGGATATATATAACATCGGCTTCAATAAATTGTAAAATTTTTTGCCATATTTTGTACAAAAAATTTTCAAATGCCTTCAAAAAGAATTACCTGCAATATAATGTGGAACCTTTTAATTAATTTTATATCAATTCCGGTGATTTCAGCTGTTATTTCAGCGTTGGAAAAAAATTTTCGAGCTGTGTTGCCATCGTTTGATGACCCCCAACCTTGCTTGACATAATCAACATACAAGCCCATTTTTCTTTTGAATTGTTCCTGTATCTGTTTTTTTCTTTGCCCCTGTTCCTTTTTTAAATCTGCAGTATTTACAGTCCACTTTTTAAATGGTAAGTTATACGCTATATGCAATAAGCATTCCAAACAGCGAATCCACGCATGTAGGGACGAGATTCCAAACTTGTAATTTTCACTGTTAGAAACATGGGATGTTATTCGGTTCAGATCGTTCATCTCAGTTGGTTTAGCCTGACAAATATAACATCTCATCGCAGAGGATGTATTTGTCATAGCATTACACACTTTATTATCGACCATAGTGAGCATCATAATATATTCTATTTTAGCATTATTTATGTTATATGGCACCAAATTTTCAATTTCCGTGTTAACACTGTTAATTTCTTCTTTAATAATATCTTTATTTTCTTTAACGTACCGGAATTGAATCGGTCGGCAGAACCACGGTGAAGAAGGTGTAGAATTTTGCCATATTATTTCGGAGTTCAATTTATTTACTATTCTTAATGGAACTAAACTAGAAATAAAAATCGCTTCGTCTTCTATATCACAGAATTCATTTTGAATCTGTTTATACCTTGGTAAACCTGCTGCACCATCACACCCCCATTTACATATGAGTGTCAATTCTGTGTTATCTATTACTGTATTATCTATCATTTTTATTATTCTTGTGATTGTGTGATTTAACAAACTTTGTAAGTCTATTTTGACGTGCGTTTCTGATATTTCTATTTTATCTTTTGGTGGATAACAATTATTTTTTTCTATAAGTAATTTATAATATGACGGTCAAGGGTTAATGTTATATTTTATACCTTCGTTTCTCATAGTTACATATTGGAACTTAGACAAGTCTGCCATTGCAAACATGCTCAACGCTTGTTCTGTTGTAAATTGTTTCTGTTTGGTGGTATATATTTTTCTATTATGTCCATTATTTTCTAAACGACGAAGAGCCTCTGCTTTTTGATGCATACCATGTTTTCTAAAACTCATTCTAGTTGCATATAACAATTCACTTAATGAAAAATTGTCAACTAGAGACCTAGCTCTTCTTACTTTTTCACTTCTGCTACAGTCAGAGAAGATTTTTTTTCCCTTGTAAATAGAGACGGTGGATGTTGGTTGAACCGCGGTACTTGTTGAAGGTATTTCTTGTGAGATTGTACCGGGATATATAAAATTGTTTCCCAACCAATTATTATGCTTCTTAAGAAATCTGTTTTCTGTGTAATTAGCCTCCACCCATCTTTTTTTTAATTTGAAAGTAAATTGTTTTAAATTAGTTTCTAATTCCTTCAAATTTTGAGGCGCGATATGAATGTTTTCACGTATTTTATTAAACAAAAATGAAAAATCATTCATATCTCTGTTACGAGCCGGAGGGGGCGGCTGCGTAGCCGGGGCTTAATTTAGGTATATGGTAATTGTTAATGGCTTGACCAGTGTTGTTATTAACACTGGGAGCCTAAGGAAATAGACGTGGAGACGAACCTACGTATGGCTAACGTAGGGAGCTCCAGGAGGTTGGCTATGGTGGACGAACCTACGTATGGCTAACGTAGGGAGCCACAGGAAAGGTGTAGAGTGGAGGACGAACCTACGTATGGCTAACGTAGGGAGCCTCAGGAGAGTGATATGCGGACGAACCTACGTATGGCTAACGTAGGGAGCCGCAGGAAGCGTTAGTATTAGGTCTCGTAACTTGATTGATGTACCTCGAGCGGTAAAGGTACACCTTAGTGGGTTTCTGGACAGTAAATATAATTGTACAATAGTATGTAAATTAAACTAGTATGAGTTTATTCTCTATTCCGGACCTTACAATTGTTGTGTGTAATTGTCGCGGTATTCAATGAATTGAACTCTAGGTTGCACGTTTGAAATGAGTTGAATAAATAAAGTTTAGTTTCGATTCCGCGAAGCAAGAATCTAATCCTTCTCGGTTTTCACGAACACGAGCAAACGGGGGCGGATTACAACGATTATAATAATGCTTAACAGCCGACAACGTACTGTATAGTTACTGTGAGTGCTTGAAAGGGACTTGAATACCCGATCTCGCAGAGTTTCCTCGTTGCAGAGATTATCCGAAAAAGAACGTACTGACGTGTATCGAACTGATTCTAGACTTCAACTAGACCCGAGGTGCCCTTGTCGCCACCCTTTTTATACTCAAAAACTAGAGTAAAAAGGGTGGTGGGGACTGACTCTACGTGACCCGTAGGACCGCGCCCTTGCTTTGCGTTGGTCTCGAATTTTCTAGAAGACGGTTGGTGTCGGGTGCACACATCCGATTCCATATAAGGAAATTTCTTGAGAAGGGTTTGTAACACCATATAAGGAAATTTCCAAGACGGATACGTAACATCTCTATTCGCATTTCGCAATATAAAGAATAAATCTTTATTTGTTTGAAAATCCTCCATTTATATTAAATGAATATCTGAATAGCAAATAAAGAAATGCTACATATATAAAATAATCATGTAATGGATCTTGAAGCGTTTCTATACTTACCAGACAGAAGTTTAATGGATGTAAAACAAAACAGAACTTAAATATAACTTAAACTTTAACTATATACGAACTATATACAGAAAATATAAATAAACACATAAACAATAAAAAATACAAATTATAAAAAATAAAACAAAACACAACGGAACACAGTAACTTTGAATAATATAAAAAAATTTTCGAATGCTCGCTATGAATGCTTGGACGGTTCTGATGCATCTAAATGAACCAAGCTTCGAAAGAGAGTCGAAGAACTCTTATCTAAACCATAGTGTAACGACCCGATAATCAAGCGCAATATCTTTTTGTTTTCATTTTCTTTATTATAACTAATTTTTATGTTCCATACAAAGTATTTTATTTAATTTTTATTGTTAATATTTAATGTATAAATTTTTGTAATAAATATTTTCATTTTCGCCGATAACTGAGTTTGTTAAATACATCGATAAAAGTTTAGTCGATAAGTCGGACGGTAAAACAGTTTACCGATAAATTATCGACGTCCGACCGCGCACGCGCGAGCGCAACCCCAGTAACCATACGGTGGGGTAGTATTCTAGAGTGGGGATGCTGGACCACCACGTGACGGGAAAAACCCAGCTACCCCAAGAACTCTATGCGGAAAAAAAGTGCCGACTCAGCAAAATCTGAGTATAAATAGAGGCGTTCCGCACAGTTTCAGGGCAGATCTTCTCAGACCTCGGTCTGAAACAGACAACACTCTGATTAGTAGAGAAGAGCTTGCGCTGAACTGTTTAGGCAGCGATAGAGCGCGAGCCATAGCTAATTCCTACTATTCCACTGGTGGCGTGCAGGACTACGGATCAGTGGACCTCCTATTCGCGGTGCGCAACGTGTTACACAGGTGTTACGCTAAGCCAACACTCAAGTGTAAAGAGCTAGCGAGGAGCGGAGCTCCTTGAACGGCCTGCGTCTAACACGGCTCTGGTATAACCAGAAACCGATTGCGACCTGTAGGAAGGGTTAACTTGATTCCAATGGTTACGTACAAACCTCTGGAAATTTAATTTCCATAATTATTGTTGAAAACAAACAGAGTGTTGACTGTATAAGAAGACCACGCCGCATTTGCGTTAGCGCTATCGATTAATTACAATTATTAATTTTTACTTACATATATTAATTACTAATTACATATTTTCCAATTGTATTCCCAATCTAGGGCGAACGTATTATAATCTCTTATTGTATTCCTAATTCTAGCCGCACTTATTGTGATACTAGCGATTTTGTATTATATTTCAATATTCACTTACCTTTTTATTCTTGAATAAACGAATTTTCATTCAGTTTCTAGCACATTAGTGTTTGGATTTCACTCCTTAGCCGCACACCACACGAACCTATAATCCCTAAAACACTGATTACGAGTCGCCTTCTAAGGGAACCGCTCTCCTTACAAGTCGGTGCAGTGACGTACTCACTCTGGGTCGTTACACGTAGATATAGTATATAAAAATTTGGTGACAGCGGTGGGATTGTTCGAGTGGTAAGGAGAAATCGTATCTCTGCGGACATTAATGGTTAGCCTAGAAACAGACAAATACAAATAAAGAGTAAAATACAAGAAAAAAAAAAAAAAAAGGAGGGAAAAAAAAAATAATAAAATATATATATAATAAATACAAATATATAATACATATACGCATACATATATACTATATTAATAAGCAAGAATCAAGATGCCAAACGGAACAGCCGATCAACCAGCCAGCGCATCAGCCAACGGATCGACTGAAGGAAGCCGACCGATCAGTATTCGCGATGCAGCAGACATCGTACCAGCATTCAACGGCCGCAACATACCAGTCTATCAGTTTGCAAAAAGCTGTTTCAAAGCGAAGAATATAATCTCTCCTAATGCTGAGTATGGATTGGTACAATTAATCAAGAACAAATTCTACGGACAAGCAGCAAGAGTGGTACTAAACGGAGACTACGACACCATCGAGGAACTGATTGCCGTAATAAAATCACGGTTCGCACCACTCTTCACTTCGATGCAGCTATGCGGCGACATGGCAAGGATCGCACAGGGTCCAACTGAGGCAGTCGTGGACTACGGCAGCCGCGTCTCAGAACTTCTACTACAAATTAAAAGCTGCAACGAGTTAGAATTCCCAGATAACATCGAAGGATACAACCGATCGTCGGAAACTAATACAATTAAAGCTTTCCTCACCGGTTTAAAACAGGAAGTATATAACCGAATGAAAAATCAGAACTTCAACAGCCTTGACGAAGCAATCAGTGCAGCAATTGTAGCCGAGGCGGAGAATTTTGAAAGCCAGACCAAAGCTAAGTTATCACAGGGATTCACTACGGCCGAACAATGCGACAACTGCTGTGGATACGGGCATAACGCCAGTGTATGCTGCAGTCAGCGGTTCCAAAGACAATCAATGTCGAGGGCCCGCTGGCCAGCAAAACACTGCCAACACTGCCAAAGGTCCGGGCACACCTTGGAAACTTGCTGGTTTAAGGACCAACCACCAAAACCAGGGGTCCCCCAGGACTTTGTGCAGCCAGCTCAAACCTATAGAAACCAGCCTACGCAGAGACAAGGTCAAAATTGGACACGAGCAAGACCTCCAATTTGTGAATTCTGCCAAAACATTGACCATACAATTCAGGAATGCCGGAAAAAGGCATATCAAGAACGTATCAAGAGCCAGAGACCCCAGCAAACTCCTCAAGTACAACAGGTACGTAAAAAGGCAAATTTGTACCTAAACTTAGGAGAAATAAATAAATCTCCCAGTGTCGAGCTAGTAAGCGAAAGTTTCAAAAATCAGCAAGCCTTATTCATGGTCGACACGGGATCAGACATTAATATAATTAAAAAACAAGCAATTTCAAAAGAAATTATTATAAATACAGATGCAATTTTTCAATTAAATGGAATCACTAAAAGCTCCATTTATACAACAGGATACATCAAAGTAAAGATATTGGAAACTGAATCCATATTCCACATCATCGAAGAACTACCAATAGAACAAGACGGAATTTTAGGAACAGAGTATTTCAAAAGCAGTGGAGCCAGCATCAATTACGCCAAATCTATACTAATCATAAATAACAATATAATACCATTCAAACAACCAGCAGTGGTAATACCATCCAGGACAAAAACCATGATACCTATAAGAGTATCAAACACTAAAATCAAAACTGGTTTTGTCCCAAAGTTACAGCTTCACCCACAAATATATATGGGAAACGCTGTAGTTACGAATCGTGATGGTATAGCGTTCCTATATGCAATCAACGTTGGAGCAGAAGACATTGAAATTAGTATGCCAACAGTTGAATTACAACAGTACGAAGAGGCACCGCAAAACGAAGAAACAACCCATCAAGAACCTAAAAGAGCTCAGCAAATTCTTGAAATATTACAAACAGGTCATTTAAATCAAGAAGAACTCACCAATGTAGAGGATATAGTACAAGAGCACGCTGACAGATTTTATATTGACGGAGATAAACTTCCAGCAACGAATAAAATCTATCACAGGATCATCACGACGGATGAGGTGCCTGTAAATGTTAAGCAGTACAGATATCCTCATGCGTTGAAAGATGAAATTAATCACCAAGTAAATGATCTCCTGGGAAAAGGAATCATCAAGCATTCCTCATCACCATTTAACTCCCCCTTGTGGATAGTACCAAAGAAACAAGATTCACAAGGAAATAAATGCTGGAGATTAGTGATTGATTTTAGAAAATTAAATGAAAAAACGATCAGCGGTGCCTATCCGCTACCCAATATCACTGATATCCTGGATCAAGTGGGAAGCGCAAAATGCTTCTCGGTGTTTGATTTAAAATCTAGTTTTCATCAAACACCTATGCATCCGGAAGACAAGCACAAGACAGCATTTTCAACACCATTCGGGCATTTCGAATTCAACAGAATGCCTTTTGGTTTAAAAAATGCTGCAGCCACATTCCAGCGCCTAATGAACAATGTTTTGGACGGACTACAAGGACTGGAATTATTCGTGTTTATCGATGATATCGTAATTTATGCAAGCTCGCTAAAAGAACATGAGATAAAAGTCAACAGAATGATGATGAAGCTTAGAGAAGCAAATTTATGCTTACAACCTGACAAATGCCAATTTTTAAAGAAAGAAGTGGCATACCTGGGTCATATAATTACAGAAGACGGTGTAAAACCTGACCCAGCAAAGGTTGAAGCGGTCCAAAAATTCCCCGTTCCGAAGACTGTCAAAAATATCAGACAGTTCCTAGGATTGTGCGGATATTATAGACGTTTCATTAAAGACTTCTCTAAAATAGCTAAACCATTGTCTGACTTGACGAAGAAGGAGCAAAAATTCGAATGGTCCAGCCAGCAACAGCAAGCTTTCGAGTTCTTGAGAAACGTATTATGCGAAGAGCCAATCCTACAATATCCTGACTTTGAGAGACCATTTAATATAACCACTGACGCATCCGGAACAGCAGTAGGAGCGGTCCTAAGTCAAGGAGAGATAGGAAAAGATCAGCCAGTAGCATACGCATCAAGAGTAATGAATAAGCCGGAAACACAATACTCCGCAACAGAAAGGGAACTACTTGCTGTAATATTCGCAATAAATCATTTCAGACCATATATTTTCGGCAGAAAATTCTACCTGATCACAGATCACAAACCTTTAATCTGGTTAAACAGTCTCTCAGATCCAACATCAAGACTCATGAGATGGAAACTAAGATTAAGCGAATACGATTACGAAATTAAATACAAACCAGGAAAACAAAACATGAACGCTGATGCTCTATCTAGAAATCCTGTCGAAGATATAAACGCTCTACAAATAAATGCGAAAAGGCTGCACTCATCTACGTCTGGGTCAAAGAAGAAGCGTAAGAAAAGGAAAGAGTGGCACCAATATCCCACTCGCCCCAGACAAACCACGACCACCTCAGAATCAGGCAAACACAAAAAAAGGAAGGAGTGGCATCAATATCCCACTCGCCCTAGGCAAACAACGACGTCAGAATCTAGGGAGTTTAAAAAGAAAAAAGAAACACATCAATATCCAACCAGACCTAGATCAACAACTACAACGGAGTCTGAAAATCATAAAAAGAAGAAAGAATGGCATCAGTATCCAAGAAGACCAAGGCCAACAACCTCGTCAAGTTCACGAGAAATTAACAAGAGGAAAATCAGCCACAAACAATTAACACGACCACGAGATGACTCCACAGATGTTGAAATAAGGAAAAGATACCGAGAAGATAACATACGAGAGAGAAGCCCATCTCAAAGAGGAAGAACAGCAAGAAAAAGGATAAAAGAAGACTATACAAGTTCAGACGAGTCTCAATATTACGAAACTGATATATCTGAAGAACCACCAAAATCAAGGAAGAGAACAAATCCAAACCCAAAGATATACTCCTTTGAAGAGATCAAGAAGAAAAGAAAACCTAACGAACAACAAGTCATGGTGGAAGTACATCAACCTCCACAAGATAAAAAATATATCATCCCACAGAAACGACCTATAGTTCAAGAACCCGTAATAATTGGAGACGAAATTGAAGAATACAATGAAGAAACGATATTACCTAAACATATCTTCAGAGAACCACCCAGAATCGATTCCTCTTCAAGCACAAGAGAAAGATCTCCTATAATAAAAAGAAAAGTAGAAAAAGAAACCTCAAGTGACACATTATCAGCACCTATCACACCTATCAAAATTAGAAAAGAAAAACCTAAACAACCATCCACGATTAAACAAATTAAACCAAAAATAATTAGCAATAGACCAGTCATATTCAGAATAGAAGAAACCGAGGACCAGTTATGGATGAAAAGAGGTACAGCAGTAATATTCATTAATAAAGAAGGACAACCTGAAGATTACCAATCAAAACAGTTAATAGAAAATGAAAAGATTAAAATTTCTAAACCACAAGACAGTATCACAGAATATAAAATTAAAAATAAATAAATTTTTGGAGTATTAATAGATTATAAAGAAAATTTACCACACAAAATTAAAGCTCTTCATCACATGTTAATTCAAAAAGGAATCCAGGAATGCAGCATGCCAGACAAACAAGGATTAAGAGCAATTCTTCAAGTAATCTTTGCAGATTCAAACATCAACATCATCATCTGCAAAGGAACAATCCAAACTCCACCTAAGGATGAAAGAAGAAGTATAATTAAAGAAAATCATGAAAGCACAGTTGCAGGACACAAAGGAATTAGAAAAACTTACCTCAGGATCAGGAACAAATATTATTGGAAAAACATGAAAAGAGAAATTACCGATTATATCAGATCATGCATCAGCTGCCAAAGAACCAAGCTAGTAAGGATGAAGAATAAGGAGCCTATGGTTATCACAGACACTCCTTCAGACGCATTCGATAAGGTGTCCTTAGATATTCTTGGACCCTTACCTATGACGCATAAAGGATACAGTTACATCCTCACCATACAAGACAACTTGACCAAATACTCCGTCGCAGTTCCACTTGTGTCAGCTACATCAGAGGACGTCGCAAGGGCATTCACCAATTCATTTATATGCCAATTCGGCAGTCCTAAAGCTATCCTCACCGATCAGGGAACATGCTTCACATCTTCACTTATTAAGAAGCTAGCAAAAATCTTCCACATCCAGACGTACCGTACATCATCCTTCCATCCTCAGTCAAACGGGTCCCTGGAAAGAAGCCATCACGTTCTAGTTGAGTACTTGAAACACTATATATCCAAACAAGAACACTGGGATGAATGGCTACAACAAGCAATGTTTTCATACAACACAAGTGTTCATGAGGGGACAAAATTCACACCTCATGAACTGGTATATGGAAGAAAAGCAAGACTACCATCAAAATTTACACCTACTGACAGTTTAGATACATACCCAGATTATGTAGACAAACTATTACAAAATTTACACAAAATTAGGCAAACAGCAAAAACAAATCTAGAACAATCAAAATACAGACAGAAATACTACTACGATAGAAAAATACGACCAATTAATTATAAAACAGGAGAAGAAGTCATGTTATTAAATCCACCAAGAAGAAGTAAACTACAAAAAGAATATACAGGACCGTACAAAGTTTTAAGAAACATAGAAAAGAATAACATAGAATTACAAATAGGTCCCAAAAAGACTAGGATAGTTCACAAGGATAGACTAAAGAGGGCCTATCGACCAATTTACAACATAGATCAAAAATGAAAATCGATATGGCAATCTATATAATTTTCGGAACATGCGCATGCGCACATGCAAAATTTTGAACATACCGCCATATTGCTAAAAAAAAAGTAAAGAAGCAAAGTGCGTGAAAGAGACGCTACATAATTTAATATAAAGAAGAGAAAAGAACAAGGAGAAGATTAATAAAACACAGTAAGCATAGAAGATACAATTTAAGGTTTTCAATATCTTATAACAGAAATAACTTTCATTACAGAAAAATGACACACCAAACTCCGAATGTCGCTAATGCACTATGTGTAAGAGACAATACGATTGCATTCGAGTACATTTTTAACCCGAGAATGGGACGTTTGTGTACCGAGTGTGCTTTAAAAGCTGTACAAGAAGCAGCAAAGCACTGGATTCACATTGGAGTCCACCACTTTATCAAAACAGAGGAAGGCATGAGACAGACGACCTGTGTTGCATGTAGGCAAATTATTGCTAGCCTACGACCAGCAGTAGCCTGCAGCGATTGCCGCAATGCAATTGCAAACATGGACGAAGAATTAACAGAGACATACAACGAAGGATATATGCTACCTGCACACGATCCGGAGATATTCTGCCTAGACACAATTTACGAATAATTTATTTTTTTTTTAAAAAAAAAAAAAAGCTTACTGTAATATAATTTTTTTTTAAATATAGCCATTTCTGTTCCATTGACAAACTCATTTATTTCAAAATCCTTCGAAACATTTTTATTTCGTTCGAAGTATTAATGCGCAGACTCGCAAGTCCGCCATGTTGCATAGAAAAAGATAGAAAGAGACAGAAACTAGGAGCAACAGAGAGAGATATAGAGAGCGATGCTACGCACGCGCAGCTAAATTCAATTCATAGAGAGCGAAAATGGTGAGACGCGCAGGACGACGCGAGCGCATGAAAAGACTAAGAAGAGCCCTAAAACAATTCAGAGAGGTAGAATTATATCATCAACGATTTATTTCATTTATTAATTATTTCTTTTGTGCAAAAATTCCAAAGATGACAGCGCAAGAAGAAATGTTGATGAAGGAAACACCACCACCAACACCACCACCACCACCATCACCACCACTACCACCACGATGGAAGCTGATTTTAATAGATATTCCAGAATTTGACTGGAAAATTTATGGAAATTCAGAGAGGACGGACCCAAGACGTAATCATGGACAAGTCATGCGATATTTCGGAGTCCTGTCAGCCTCTCCAAGAAACAGCGAAGAGAAGTGTTGCTGCGCTCTGTGTAATCTGAAAAGACGAAATCATTGTCTCTTGAGGACAAGAGACAAACGCGCGGGGGAAGTTGTAACGACCCGATAATCAAGCGCAATATCTTTTTGTTTTCATTTTCTTTATTATAACTAATTTTTATGTTCCATACAAAGTATTTTATTTAATTTTTATTGTTAATATTTAATGTATAAATTTTTGTAATAAATATTTTCATTTTCGCCGATAACTGAGTTTGTTAAATACATCGATAAAAGTTTAGTCGATAAGTCGGACGGTAAAACAGTTTACCGATAAATTATCGACGTCCGACCGCGCACGCGCGAGCGCAACCCCAGTAACCATACGGTGGGGTAGTATTCTAGAGTGGGGATGCTGGACCACCACGTGACGGGAAAAACCCAGCTACCCCAAGAACTCTATGCGGAAAAAAAGTGCCGACTCAGCAAAATCTGAGTATAAATAGAGGCGTTCCGCACAGTTTCAGGGCAGATCTTCTCAGACCTCGGTCTGAAACAGACAACACTCTGATTAGTAGAGAAGAGCTTGCGCTGAACTGTTTAGGCAGCGATAGAGCGCGAGCCATAGCTAATTCCTACTATTCCACTGGTGGCGTGCAGGACTACGGATCAGTGGACCTCCTATTCGCGGTGCGCAACGTGTTACACAGGTGTTACGCTAAGCCAACACTCAAGTGTAAAGAGCTAGCGAGGAGCGGAGCTCCTTGAACGGCCTGCGTCTAACACGGCTCTGGTATAACCAGAAACCGATTGCGACCTGTAGGAAGGGTTAACTTGATTCCAATGGTTACGTACAAACCTCTGGAAATTTAATTTCCATAATTATTGTTGAAAACAAACAGAGTGTTGACTGTATAAGAAGACCACGCCGCATTTGCGTTAGCGCTATCGATTAATTACAATTATTAATTTTTACTTACATATATTAATTACTAATTACATATTTTCCAATTGTATTCCCAATCTAGGGCGAACGTATTATAATCTCTTATTGTATTCCTAATTCTAGCCGCACTTATTGTGATACTAGCGATTTTGTATTATATTTCAATATTCACTTACCTTTTATTCTTGAATAAACGAATTTTCATTCAGTTTCTAGCACATTAGTGTTTGGATTTCACTCCTTAGCCGCACACCACACGAACCTATAATCCCTAAAACACTGATTACGAGTCGCCTTCTAAGGGAACCGCTCTCCCTACAAGTCGGTGCAGTGACGTACTCACTCTGGGTCGTTACAATAGCATAAACATCCTAAGTGTCATAATCTAAACAGTTCTATCGAAGAAGGCGAATATTCAGCTTCTTTCTTCGCGGAGTTCCATCAGTCGATACTATGACGCGTCAAACATTGATGGTTTTAAACAATAATAATTTGAACAGGGGGACGAGGGGGGAAGCAATTCTTGCAGGATTATTTAGAGAAAGGTGTGCTGAAAATATTCCAGTTTGTTGGAAGGCGGAACTCTTTGGCACTTGAAAGATATCCCTTGTCAAAAAAAAAAATTTGAAGAATTTGTTGCACTTCATTCAGCATTACTTTTCTAGTACATTCTATACGGTAATTAATAATGCAATGAGTGATTTCTTATCGCAAAAGAATGCTCTTTATTGCAAAAAAAGAATGAAACAAAAATATTTAACAAGAACGCCAGTACTTCTAAAAGAAAACATGCAAATTTTTTAGTGAAAAACACTATTCTTAAAAAGTCCGACTTTAAGTCATCATTTCTATTATAAAATTGCATTAAGTTTTAGAAATACTTTCATTTTCAAAACCGATGGACATTTAGAAAATTAAATACATTTCATAAATACTGATATTCGAACATTGATTTTTTGAGGAAATGGCACACGATTTCTCAATCCGGACCACTGTGCGCGGGGCCCGTCCGAGAGGTGCTGCCGCCTCGCGTTCTTTTTCGGGAACTAAATTCCTCGTGCGAACGTCGCGTACCGCGTAGCCATATTGTCTTTTGTAACCACCACGCGAACATAGAGCTCCGTACAGGATTCAAAGTTTTGTGGGTTTTCAAGAGAATTGGTGCTAGTGTATATACAGTTTTGGCTTTCCTCGACACCTCGTTGTATATTGTAAAACGGATTCCTCGGAAAAGGCGGTGTTGTGCGAATAACGGCGGTTTTCTCACCGGTTTCGTCGACAACACCACGTGTTCGCACACGGCTAACGGACGCCACGGTTTTGCGACCATCGGACTCCTCAAACTTGTCGGTCGCCTCGTGTAATTCAATCGGTCGCCTCTTGCAAGTTGTTCGGACTCTGCGGGAAATAAAGACTCCCCGGTTTTTTTTGTGAAGAGTGGACTGACCCTCGAGTGATCGCACGGGGACGTTGGTTTTTTGTACTTTTCAACCGCGCGATACGATTCGCAACGGTGTACCGATCTCCTCAATTTGGGTGTCCCCTCCACCATACCTCGTGTTTTTAATAAACTGACAACAATTAGACAACCTCGTGCATTTTTTTGTGTTTAATTTTCTGTGTCCGGCCCCCCTCGTTCCCCTCGAAACACAAAGTATTATAGTTTAGGCATTATGAGCGGAGCACCTCTTTACACTAATACACAATGCATTTCAGTGTAGCCCTGAAAACATCGTGATATCCCATAAAAAGTACATTACATGTAAAAAAAAGGTAACGCCAAGTAGTTTAGACTCTATGTGGTACATATTTTGTGAATTTTCTAAAAAAGTAATGGATATCATGCAAAACCAGCCAAGTATTGAGTTATATATATTTTTCAAAATATTTATACTTGGCGTTTGGCTGCCTCCTTGCCATTCAACAAAATTTGTTGTACGTTATTCCAAACCTGTGAATACATTATCGACTTTATTGGAGCGAAGCTCCTCTATTAAACAACTGATAGGCATTCTTTGTGACTTTTTAACTCAAAAACTGGATTATCAGTTCTGACCATTCTTTGCAAGCTCAGCACAGTGGTCACAATGAGTGTTTATATAGAATAAAATCAGAGATCGGTGGTGTCCTTCAGGAATGGTCACAGAAACCGATACCCAGATGAAGGGGGTAAACGCAGGTAATGCAGACTTGTGACATTACCGGCAAAAATGGGCCTAAAAAGGGGTTTACGGGAATACACTTTTCGTCCTTATATGAGAAGATTTGGGACTGGGTGATGGTTCGTTCGAAAGAGGAAGGTCCAATGCAGGGCGCTGTAGTCACGGTTCAACAAATTTTGTTGAATCGCAACGGGGGTGTCCCACTTGGACGTCGACCGATTGGACGCGTCCCGATTGGACGCGTTCCTTTTGGACGTCGTGCCGTTTGGACGTCGCGCGTCATGCCAATTGGATTCGGGCTCTAGTTTAGAATATGGGACACGTCCCCTGATGACGTCACTTATATATTTTTGTAGCTTATCACACAAGGTGTTCATATATGTAGACCATAAGTGCCACAAATTTTTTTTTTAGCGTTACAATACTTTTTTGTAAAAAGTAAAATTCCAGCCCTTTCTCATGTATCCCGCTTAAGAGGGGGGCGCCTCGTATTGTAAACAATAGAGAGGGTCCTGGGGGACACATTGGTGGTGATTTCAATTGTAGGAGGCGTGGGAGTCGGGAGTTGTGGGAGGTCAAAGACCAGGACATTCAAAATTTGGGGAGGGTACAATCTATGGGGAGGGGGTGCAGGGGGAGGGGCGAAGTCCCTCCCCCGCCCACGCGTTTGGATCTTCAACTTCCTCAAAGGTAGTATTTACTTATGAAAAATACGTTTAATCGCCTCATATCTATTTTGTAAATGTCAACACCGTTTCGACATTGTTATCATAACAGAAATCGATTTGAATTTGAAGGAGTAAGCATTTCATTGTTTAGTAATGTAGGAAGCAGGCGCTAACGGATAAGGAGAGCTCACGAGAGCGATCACGGTTTATAATAACGCGAACCACAAAACGATACACGACTTTACGAATTGGCGACTTACAGATTTTGAGTCACGGCTAACGATTTACGGAATACGATTACGATAACGACCACAATTACGGCTTTGCACACGGACACGACACGGAAAACGATTTGGACTACGATTGTGATACTTGTTTCTTTTTTTTTATTGTACTGTGCTTTGTGTTTTTTGTGTTTTCGCCATGAACCTGTTTAAGCTTACCACTAGCATTATCAAAGACAGGAACACTTGTCTTCAGTGGCTCAGGGATAACGAAATAATACCCGAAATAGAGCAATCGTGCCCAAGATGTCCGAGACCGGTAAAAATGGAGTTTGAAGCATCTCACGGTACATTCGGACGGTTTAGGTGTAGGAAAAGGCACGGAAATCGAGGACCTTATACCAGAAGTGCAGCGTCCGGAACATGGTTCGAACATGTGAAGCTGGATCCTGAACGAGTGCTTATCCTAACGTATGCTTTTGCAAATAAAATGAGCCAGAATAGTGCTATAAGGGAATCATCAATTACTGATGTGGCCACTTCGTCAGCTACGGTTACCGACTGGTATAGCTACTGCCGTGAGGTGTGCATGATAGCACTGGACGAGCGTTATGAAGCAGAAGGACAAATCGGAGGGCCAGGGCATATTGTATAGATCGACGAAACAAAAGTAGGGAAAAGGAAGTGCAATAGAGGTCGATTGCGTGAAGGTAATTGGATATTGGGTATGATAGATGAGAAAGGTTTCTATCGTCTGGAGATTTGCAAGGAGAATAAACGAGATAGGGAAACCCTCTTCCCACTCATCGTGAAACATGTGGCCCCCGGATCTGAAATTCATACTGATGAGTGGGCAGCATACAAAGATCTGCCCAATATACCAAACATGAGTTACATACACAAAACCGTAAATCACAGCACTCAAGGTGAGGGAAGATTTGTCAATCCTGCGACCGGAGCCCACACCCAAGCGATTGAAGGCAGCTGGAAGCACTTAAAACATGACCTCATTAACAGAGGGTACAGGCAGGACGATTTGGCAATGCATTTGTGCACCTATCTGTGGCATAGAGATGTGCGACAGAGGAAATTAGATCCATTCGAACAACTGTGGAAGGATATAAAAACTGTGTATCCTGTTCGAGAATTCGAATAGGGACATAAGAGGTTGGGTTTTAGTGGGTATACCGGATTATCCTGGGAGTCCCACACTACCGGGCTTATCATTACATGCCCGGTGTGCGTAAGGCATTTCCCCCTCTAAAAAAAAAAAAAAAAAAAAAAAAAAAAATGTTGTGGAAAAAGTTGTTAGAAGTTTGTTTATTATGTTGAAAAAAAAGATCAATGCTTCATTCCCAAATTTTGAATGTCCTGATCTTTGATCTCCCACAACTCCCGACTCCCACGCCTCCTACAATTGAAATCACCACCAATGTGTCCCCCAGGACCCTCTCTATTGTTTACAATACGAGGCGCCCCCCTCTTAAGCGGGATACATGAGAAAGGGCTGGAATTTTACTTTTTACAAAAAAGTATTGTGACGCTAAAAAAAAATGTGTGGCACTTATGGTCTACATATATGAACACCTTGTGTGATAAGCTACAAAAAAAAATAGGTGACGTCATCAGGGGGCGTGTCCCATATTCTAAACTGCAGCCTGGATTCGTGCCATTTAGACGCCATATCTTTTATAATCATTGCCTTTGGAAATCGGCAGATGGTGTTATTGTTTGTCGGTTTAAATTCCTATGCTATTTGAATGCGTATGCATGCTAAAGTATATGATTACATATATCTAACGATAAGGTCAAGTGGTTGTGTGTAACGTTTGACAGATATAGGTTATAGTGGAAAACATGTGGAAATTGAATGCAGTTACTTTCTTACAAGATATATCTGGAAGTATGTTTAAGGTAAAAGAAATATTAAACCTTATTTTGTTCAATACATTCTTTATTGCAAATTAATGTTGTTGTGGACAATGTATCAATATATAATAATACGATTTCTTTTTCTTTATTTTCAGCATTTATTCAGACATTGATGAGGAAATTTAAACCAATAAATTATGCAGTAAAAAAATTGAATAGATCCATTAAGGAAATTAAACAGTACGGAATAAAATAATAGGACAAATAAGAATAATGTACCCACAAAACAGATGCAATTACATTCTCACAGGATATATCAGGAAATATGTTTGAGGTAAAAGAAATATTAAATCTTATTTTCTTTAATACATTCTTTATTCCAAATTAATGATGTTGTGGAGAATGTATCAATATATAATAATATGATTTCTTTTTCTTTATTTTCAGCATTTATGCAGACATTGATGAGGAAATTACTACCAAAATTATGGAGTAGAGAATTTGAATAGATCCATTAAACAAATTAAACATTGTGGAATGAAATACTAGGATTAATAACAGATACGTACTCTGAAAAAAGATGCAATTACATTCTCGCAGGATATATCAGGAAATATGGTTGAGGTAATACAAATATTAAATCTTATTTTGTTCAATACATCCTTTATTTCAAATTAATGTTGAGAACAATGTATGAATATATAATAATATGATATCTTTTTTTATATTTTCAGCACCTGTTCAGACATTCATGCGGAAATTACAACCAGAAAATTATGGAGGGAAAAATTTGAATAGATACATTGAAGATACTTTCCAGCGTAGAATGAAAAAATTGGGGCAAATAACAAAAACGTACCCTGAAAACAGATGCAAATACTTTCTCGCTGGATATATCTGGAAATATGTTTGTGGTAGAAGAAATATTAAATCTAATTTTTTTCAATACATTCTTTATTCCAAATTAATATTGTTGTGGACAATGTATCAATATATAATAATATGATTTCTTTTTCTTTATTTTCAGCATTTGTTCAGACATTGATGAGCATTCTCGCAGGATATATCAGGAAATATGTTTGAGGTAAAAGAAATATTAAATCTTATTTTCTTTAATACATTCTTTATTCCAACTTAATGATGTTGTGGACAATGTATCAATATATAATAATATGATTTCTTTTTCTTTATTTTCAGCAATTGTTCAGACATTGATGAATATTCTCGCAGGATATATCAGGAAATATGTTTGAGGTAAAAGAAATATTAAATCTTATTTTCTTTAATACATTTTTTATTCCAAATTAATGTTGTTGTGGACAATGTATCAATATATAATAATATGATTTCTTTTTCTTAATTCTCAGGATTTATTCAGACATTGATGAGGAAATTACAACCAAAAAACTACGGAGTGGAAAAGTTGAAAAGTTACATTAAAGAAATTAAACACTGCGGAATGAAATACTACAACAAATGAGAAAAACGCACTCTGAAAACAGATGCAATTACTTTCTCGCAGGATATATAAGGAAATATGATTAAGGTAAAAGAAATATTAAATCTTATTTTCTTTAATACATTCTTTATTCCAAATTAATGATTTTGCGTACAATGTATCAATATATTGTAATATGATTTGTTTTTCTTTATTTTTAGCATTTATTCAGAATGGAATATTTCAATACAACTGTTCAACTCGTTTGAGACAAATTCATGACTTCTAAACACAATACAAGCGCTATAATAAAGATACAAGTGAATTAAAAAAAAGAAACTCTGTTTCAAATTATTTTTTTTATAAATTATTACTTGGTAAAACTATTTATTTGAAAGTAGAAAAAAACACTGTGAATTGTAACTTAAATTCTATATTAAGGAAATTAGAATAGGAAGTTAAATTTTAAGGGTTTTATCTACATTTATTATACTATTTGTTAATATCGACTTCTACTGCGCGATCGATTAATCTTTATCCGAGGATCTGGGGCAAGTGCCATGCCGTTCCTCATGGTCCTCTTACCAAAAGATCTAAAATCTTCCCCACTCCGTGGCCAGATCCTTCTAGAAAATCCTTATCTTTTCCACGTGCCATGCGGCGCCATGACTTCGGGTCATCGGCCACACACGCGTTCCTTCGAGGATCGGCGATCGAACTCTCTATCGCCTTTCCATAAACAAAACATCCGCGACTCTTAGAATTCGTCGCACCTCGAGTACCAACTACCATCGGCCGAAGTCCGATGACAGACATATGGCTCGGGGTATCGATAACCTAAAGAATCCTGAGAAATCCTTGAAAAGCAGGCCAAAGCCCCAAATGCATTGACCCTGCCACGTGTCAACCCTTGCACACGTGCTGACGCTAACATATTTATTTGAAATATGCTGGTATTACATTGTTTTTAAAGTCTATAACGTGCAAGACAAACTTATCTAATTTAATCCTGCTCTTGCTCGAATAATTTCTGCACTGTATCTATTTAATACATCTACTACATAATATCTCTGTTGCAATTTTCCCCTCCGTGTCCGATCAAACGCTGAAAATAAAGAAGAAGAAATCATATTATTATATATTGTTACATTATACTCAACAATATGAATTTATAATAAAGAATATATTGAAAAAAATATGGTTTAATATTTCTTTTACCTCAAACAAATTTCCTGATATATCCTGCGAGAAAGTAATTGCATCTGTTTTCAGAGTACAATATTGTTTTTTGTCCTAGTATATCATTCCACACTGTTTAATTTCTTTAATGGATCTATTCAAATTCTCTACTCCAATATTCTTTTTTCTGATCAATGTTTGAATAAATGCTGAAAATAAAGAAAAAGAAATCATATTAGTATATATTGTTACATTGTACACAACAATATTAATTTGGAATAAAGAATGTATTGAAAAAAATATGGTTTAATATTTCTTTTACCTGAAACATATTTCCTGATATATCCTGCGAGAATGTAATTGCATCTGTTTTCGGAGTACATTTCTGTTATTAATCCTAGTATTTCATTCCACAATGTTTAATTTGTTTAATGGATCTATTCAAATTCTCTACTCCATAATTTTGGTAGTAATTTCCTCATCCTTGTTTGCATAAATGCTGAAAATAAAGAAAAAGAAATCATATTAGTATATATTGTTACATTGTACACAACAATATTAATTTGGAATAAAGAATGTATTAAAGAAAATAAGATTTAATATTTCTTTTACCTCAAACATATTTCCTGACATATCCTGTGAGAATGTAATTGCATCTGTTTTGTGGGTACATTATTCTTATTTGTCCTATTATTTTATTCCGTACTGTTTAATTTCCTTAATGGATCTATTCAATTTTTTTACTGCATAATTTATTGGTTTAAATTTTCTCATCAATGTCTGAATAAATGCTGAAAATAAAGAAAAAGAAATCGTATTATTATATATTGATACATTGTCCACAACAACATTAATTTGCAATAAAGAATGTATTGAACAAAATAAGGTTTAATATTTCTTTTACCTTAAACATACTTCCAGATATATCTTGTAAGAAAGTAACTGCATTCAATTTCCACATGTTTTTCACTATGCCCTATATCTGTCAAACGTTACACACAACCACTTGACCTTATCGTTAGATATATGTAATCATATACTTTAGCATGCATACGCATTCAAATAGCATAGGAATTTAAATCGACAAACAATAACACCATCTGCCGATTTCCAAAGGCAATGATTATAAAAGATATGGCGTCTAAATGGCACGAATCCAATTGGCACGACGTCCAAACGGCACGGCTTCCAAACGGCACGACGTCCAAAAGGAACGCGTCCAATCGGTCTGGCGTCCAAAAAGAACGCGTCCAATCGGCACGGCCTCCAAAAGGAACGCGTCCAATCGGGACCGTCCAATCGGGACGCGTCCAATCGGTCGACGACCAAGTGGTCATCACTCATCGCAACGAGGCAGCCAAACGCCAAATATAAATATTTTGAAAAATGTATATAACTCAATACTTGGCTGGTTTTGCATGATATCCATTACTTTTTTAGAAAATTCCCAAAATATGTACCATATAGCGTCTAAACTACTTGGCGATACCTTTTTTTACATGTAATGTACTTTTTGTGGGATTACATTATATCCAATGTAGACATAGTATCAACGATGTTGTTATTAAATGTACATTGATCTGTGGGAAGGGATTAGTATATAACATTATATCCAAGATAGATATAGTATCAACGATGTTGTTATTAAATGTACATTGATCTGTGGGAACGGATCAGTACATTACATTATATCTAATGTAGATATAGTAATAATGATATTGTTATCAAATGTACATTGATATGTGGGAAGGAATCAGTATATTACATTACATTTGATGTAAATGTATATTACATAGCTAATGTAATTCCTATATCTAAGTTAGAAATATTGTACTATACTGATTACTTCGTACAGATCAATGTACATTTAATAACAATATCATTATTATTATATCTACATTGGATATAATGTAATATACTGATTACTTCGTACAGATCAATGTACATTTAATAACAATATCATTATTATTATATCTACATTAGATAAGTAATATACATTTAATAACAATATCATTACTACTATATCTGCGTTAGATATGAAATATACATTCAATAACAATGTCACTATTTGTTAAGGTTGTAAATTAAGACGACAGTTAGGTTAAGATTTTATTTTATTCATTAATTTCGCTTAGTTTAAGAATCCCGCTTGACAAATTAACTCGTCCGTTAATGACGTCACAAAATCCTCGATCCTGGCGCCACGCGTGATCGCGTTGCCTGTAAGTGATCGATGGATCACTCTTGTTCAAAACAGCGAACGCCGTACACGTGTCTCGCTTAATTCTAACAACGCGTTTATCGCTTGCTCGAATCCTAAAACGCCTAAAACTAATATTCGCTTCGCCTTCAACGTGTCGCGAGGAAGTTACACGCTTATCGAAACTACAATCGCGGAAGCGGAGTTAATAAAGTTATTTGTGTTATCATTGAGTGACAAATTTCGATTCTTTATTAAACTACCTCATTCACAATCTTCCTGCATATCCTTGTCAGGATAGTTCCGGCGAAATTTAAAACTAGCGTTACGCTACGAAACACTATTACTATATCTACATTAGATACAATGTAATATACTGATACCTTCTTACAGATCAATGTACATTTGGGAACAATATCATTATTACTATATCTGCGTTAGATATGTAATATACATTTAATAACAATATCATTATTACTATATTTGCGTCAGATATGTAATACACGTTTAATAACAATATCATTATTAGTATGTCTACATTAGATATAATGTAATATACTGATTCCCTAATACAGATCAATGCACATTTAATAAAAATATCATTATTACTATATCTGCATTAGATATGTAATATACATTAAATAACAATATCATTATTACTTTATCTGCATTAGATATGTAATATACATTAAATAACAACATCATTATTACTATATCTGCATTAGATGTAATGTAATATCTTGATACCTTCCTACAGATCAAAGAACAGTTAATAACAATATCATTATTACTCTATCTGCGTTACATAAGTAATACACATTTAATAACAATATCATTATTACTATATCTGCATTAGATATGTAATACGCATTTAATAACAATCTCATTATTACTATATCTACATTAGATATAATGCAATATACTGATACCTTCCTACAGATCTATGTACATTTAGTAACAATATCATTACTACTATAGCTGCATTAGATATGTAATATACATTGAATAACAATATCATTATTACTATGTCAGCATTAGATATGTGATGTACATTTAATACCAATATCATTATTACTATATCTTCATTAGATATAATGTAATACACTGATTCGCTAATACAGATCAATGTACATTTAATATAAATATCATTATTACTATATCTGCATTAGATATGTAATATACATTTAGTAACAATATCATTACTACTATATCTGCATTAGATATAACGTAATATCTTGATACCTTCCTACAGATTAATATGCATTTAATAACAAAATCATGATCGCAATGTCTGCGTTAGATGTGTAATATACATTTAATAACAATATCATTATTACTATACCTTCATTAGATATAATGTAATGCACCGATTCGCTAACACAGATCAATGTTTTTTTTTTTTTTTTTTTAAGGGGAAGGGGAAATGCATTTCCGCACACCCGGGGGGCTACCAAATGGTACGACCAGGCCCGGGTAGTGTGGGGCTCCCCCAGAAGCAAGTACTCGCTTCCGGGTATACCCACCAAAACCCCTCCTCCATACCCACAGTTAACCCCCGGAGCCGGAACCGCGTCAGCATTACTTCGGTTCCGGGGCTGTGCTACTTGCGCCTTAGCGGCACGTCTCGGGTCACGAGGGGCGTGCCCGCAGGCACCCCTCTTCACGCTTACGGCGCAGTATGTACTCGACATACTGCGCCACAACGTCCCACAGCTTCTGGCTGTGGAGCATCACCCCGACGATGTTCTCCGGGGCGATGCTGTCGGCGATGGCGAGCTCCACACCTCTTCGCTTGTCCGCAAAATAATCGCAGACAAAGAAGGTGTGGAGCGCATCGTCCTCCGTTTCGCCGCAAAGCAAGCAGCGATGTGACCCTACCTTCCGCATCCTGAACAGGTACTTGCGGAAGTAGCCGTGTCCTGTCAAGAATTGCGTCAGGTAAAAGGTCAACTCGCCGTGGCGACGCGACGACCACTGGCCCAGGTCCTGTATCAGAAGCCGGGTCCACCGTCCTTTGGGACTAACATCCCAACGCTGTTGCCAGCGCCTGATGATTCGCTCGGGGGCTTGCTCCGCGGCGTCTGCTCGCCCGATCTCAGAACTCTGGAGATATATCTCCTTTCGCTCTTGGGCGAGCAGATCTATCGGGATCGTGCTGGCAACAACTAGCGCTGCGTCCTCGGACACTGTGCGGTACGCACACGTAACGCGTAGTACCTCGCGGCGCTGGACGGCGGCCATCCGAGTCCGGTACGTTTTTACCCTAAGAGCGTCCGCCCAGATTTCTGCCCCGTAAAGCAGGGCTGCCTGGACGGACGTCAACAGGAGTCTTCTCTTGCACGGCGTCGGGCCTCCCACCTTCGCCATGAGACGGCTCAGCGCCGCCGTACTCTGCACGGCTTTGTCGTAGACCCTGCGAATATGCTCCCAGAAGGTGAGCCGGTTGTACAGCATCACCCCCAGGTACTTCGCGGAGCTGCAGGTCTGTACAGGCTGAGTCCCGACCATCATCGTGACGGAGGTGGGGATACTTCTCTTCGTGAGAATCACGATCTCCGTCTTGGCAGCAGCCAACTGGAGACCGTGATCTTCCATCTACCCGTTGACCCTGCGCATAACTTGGTTAAGCGTAAGTTGGGCCAACCCGGGACTCCGTGCTGTAATAACGGCGGCGACGTCGTCGGCAAATGCGACGAGGAACGCGTTATCGGGCATGTCCAGGCGGAGCAGGCTGTCGTATATGACATTCCAGAGGTCAGGTCCCAGCACTGACCCCTGTACCGCTCCGGCGGTGACGTCCTTATTCCTGGTGCCCTGTGTTGTCATATACGACAACCTGCGGACCCTCAGGTAATCTCTCATCATCGTTGCGAGGTACGGAGGTACCCTGAAGGACCGCTCGAGCGCGTGGAGCATGTCGCTCCACCTAGCCGAGTTAAACGCGTTCCTCACGTCGAGGGTCGCGAGGAGTACTATGGGCTTAGCCTTATGACAGGCGGTTTCGGCCTGGCGTACTGCCCCGGTGACTTCGGCGATCGCATCTATCGTGGAGTGCCCTTTTCTGAAGTCGTGCTGCCGGTGGGAGAGGCCCCCGGCTTGCTCAATAGCGGCCGCCAATCGCGGCTTGACCAAGCGCTCCATCATCTTCCCCGCTGTGTCTAACATACACAGGGGGCGATAAAATGATGGAGAATCGGGGTCGCCTTTGCCTTTGGGAATCAAGGCAAGGCGTGCCAGCTTCCACCGGGCTGGGAAGACTCCTGCTCTCAGGCACCCGTTGTACATACCGAGCAAGAGGCCAGGGCAGTTGCGTGCAGCTGCCTTAATCGCCTCTTCCGGTATGCCGTCGGGGCCCGGGGCCTTACCGGACTTCATGCTGCGTTCCGCAAGCATGAGCTCCTCGGCGCGGAACGGCGGGATGTCCTTCTCCTCATCGGTCAGTCGGGGCTCGACAATGACCGGATGTATCGGAAAAAGGGCATCCACGACGTTTCGCGCCTTCCTCTCGTCCATGACCTGGGTGGGTGGGCGGAGCTTGCCGATCACGAGCTTGTAGCCCCTCCCCCAAGGATCCTGGTCCACTTCGTCGCAGAGCTGCTTCCAGCTGCGTTCCTTGCTCGTCCGGATGGCTTTGCCTAAGGCCTTCTTGGCGGCTTTGTAAGCCGTGGCCTTTTCCGCCGCCTCGGGTCGACCAGCGGCGCGTTGCGCCAACCTGCGCAGTCGATGGCAAAGCCTCCGGAGCTCGGCGATCTGGTCATTCCACCAATACGCCTGCGTCCTGCCTTTCCAAGGCCTCTTGCGAGGCATGGATGCGTCGCATGTGCGGTGGATGGGCTCCATGGTGGCGTCCACTAGAGCATCCACCGCGCTGACATCATTAGCGTCCTCGGGCACTGGTGGAATGTGCCGAGCGCCGTCGAGCAAGGTTGCGACGAATTTTTCACCGTCCATCTTGGCCGCGTTCCAGCCATGTGGTCGACGCGCGGTCGCAGCTGACTGCTTTCGCGTCGCGTCGATGAGCTGGAAGGTGATATATTGATGATCACTACCAGTGAAGTCATCCATCAGCTTTCAACCAACGGCTTTGCGGACCAGGTCCTCCGACACCAGCGTGATATCGGGGATCGAATACCCGAAGCCCGGTCGCCGGTCCGTTGGTGTTGTACCGACGTTGAGGACGACGAGGCCGAGTCGGGCAGCCATCTCCGACACCAGTTTACCTCTGGTGTTGGGTTGCGGCATGTCCCACTCTATGGCCCGCGCGTTAAAGTCTCCGGTGACAACAAGTCCGCCGGGGATATCGCGCAGATCGTCCTCAAGGGCCTCGAGCTTGTCCCTGAATCTCTGGCTACTGTCGTTGGGGGAAAGGTAACAGCTCACGAATGTGGCTTGCTCCGTTGTCACCCACGCGTAGCAGCATCCAGCTCCGCGATTCGCGACCCTTGTAAGGGGGTCGATGACCCAAATCGCCGCGGAGCCGGAGCTGTCTATGTGCCAGTTAGCTCTAATTGGGTAGGGTTCGCTGATGATCGCTACGCTAATGCGGTGCTCGTGAACGAGTTTCGTCAGCAGATCATCCGCGACCCTACTTCTGTTTAGGTTGCCCTGGAGGACGAAGAAGGTCCTTTCCGACCTTTCGCTTTCTCCAGGGCAACCCGGAAGGCCTTGCATGCCCCGGAGCCTGGAATGTGCTCCAGGGGCTGTGCGCCCTCTGCTCCTTCGGAACAGAGGAAGCAACGCGGTTTGGTGGTGCAGGCGGTCGCCTTGTGCCCCTGTTGGCCGCACTTCCAACAGAGGCCGCTGCGGTCCGGCCCCTTGTATTCCTGCTTCCGGTGCCCGAATCCAAGGCACCGGAAGCAGCGCTGCACGTCCGTCCGCTGCCGTAGACGGCATCGGATCCAGCCGACGCGCAGCTTTCCCTTTTCCAAGAGCTTTCGGGCCGGCATATCGTCGAGCTCGACGCCCGCCATCCGCATCTCACGCGTGTTTGGCGCGAAAACGGCGACCTTGAGCTGACCACTCATGTCGTCGCCGAATTCGCGCCGCACCGCTTCCTCCACTTCCGCGGAAGTGGCGAGGCAGTCCATGTCCAGGACCTCCAGCCGAACACGACTGGTGAGGATCCTGGCCTCTCCGGACTGCCCCACGGCCTCCTGAATCGCCGTTTGGAAGGCGGCCTGATTTCCGCAACGTTCCAGCTCGAGGAGAATTGCTCCGTCTCTTGTTTTCCGGACCGTGCGGATTACAGTCTCAGATTCCTCGGGGCGCACTTTCGTGCGGATTGCCCCGAGGACTTCCGCGTAGCTCTTGCCCTCCGTGGGCTTGACTACCACCGCGCTCCTGTTGGAGCGCGGTCGGTTTTTCCTTTTCTTCTTCGTCTTCTTCTTCTTCCTCGGAGCCGGCGCTTTCGCCGGCTTCAACTTAGTTGCCGGAGATTTTACCGGCACCTTTTCCTTGCCCCCGCCCTTCTGTGGTGCGGACGGGGTTTTTAGCCCCTTGCCCTTTTGGGGCACACTCTGGCTACCGGAGGCGTCCTTTCCCCTTTTCCTCTTTGTGACCGTGGCCCAGGACTCCGACCCCTGGGTCCTCGTTTTCCTCCGCTTTTCCTCCTCTTTTTCCTCCGGGCTAGAAAGGGTTGCCCTCGTCCTCTTTTGAGAGAGGGTAGCAACGCCCGGAGTAGAAGGAGGTGGTGTCGCTGGCGACATGGGCGCCGAAGTTTCGAGCGCCCTAAGCGCTTTGCAGCGCGTCATCCTGCTGAAGCAGAGGAGATCAACCAACTCCCCAAGGCGGGGGATGCCCTCCTTGACGGGACTGGCGATATTTCTCTGCTTCTCTGTCGCCGCCTTCATTGCGTCTAAGACCTGACGCATTCGCGTTAATTGGGCGCATTCCACTGCGTCCACCTCCTTCAGTTTTCCCCAGATGTCATCTGGGGCAGGAGGATCCGCCACCTTGCTGCCTGTAGCATTATACACTATGTTGGCCAGGTCAGCCACCACCATAGCGCTGCGGTCGTCGGTTAACGACGCACCGGGGCCCGCTTTCTCACCCCTGAGCGCCGGTACTGAGGTATCCCTCCTCTACACCGTAGCCGAAGTTTTATTTTTGGACTGCTCCATATTTGGTTTCTTAATTCGGGGTTCCTTCCCCTAGTCCATTTGGTCCGCGACTGCTTATTCGTGGCCTCAACGAGAGTCCCTTATTTCGCAGCTAACCAGCATATCTGCTGGCCGGTCCCCTATCTGCCACCTGGGGACGCGCCGGATTGAGGTGGACGTCCGCCTCCGGAAGTTATAGTAATAATGATATTGTTATTGAATGTATATTACATATCTAATGCTGACATAGTAATAATGATATTGTTATTAAATGTACATTGATCTGTTATAAGGAATCAGTATATTCCATTACATCTAATGTAGATATACTAATAATGATGTTGTTATTAAATCTATATTACATTCCTAATGCAGATATAGTAATAATGATATTGTTATTTAATGTATACTACATGTCTAATGCACATGTTACGTTGCGCGGTGCGAGGCGAGCGGCCAACGTAAAAATAAAAAGAAAGAGAATATCAGTTGTTAATTTTTCTGAATTGATTGATTAGTGCGATGAGAAAGGTCCCGCTGCCACCAGCTCTGACCGCGTATGACGCGTTAACGTTCGTCAGTGTTCTAGGTCCCGTACGGGTCCCTCCTTGAAACGTTGTGTTGGTGTGCGTGGATTTGATGTAAGAAAAGGTGTTATAATTCAAAGAAATAAATAAACTGGTTAGTGTGCAAAAATGAGATGTAATTCAAAGAAACTATTGCAGCTAACAAAGAAAACTGATTACTGAAATAATACTGATAAATATGATTTGATAAATAGCTGAATTTGAATATAAACAGTTATAATTTGCAAGGGTAAAGATGCTTAACCTATTGTATAATAATGACTATAGTTTGACTGGAAAATCGTGTAAAATATATATCAACAGCCTTTGATTCGAATTGAGATCGATTATTATAAATTGTAAACGCTAGTATATTTTATTATCCAATGACTATCTCGTCAAATCAGAAATTGGAAAAATAGCGGATTCAATCCGCGAGGGTACGACTTGAATGAAGAAACTCTTATAACCCGATGGCTTTGCAAGGCGTCCCTCGACTATACCTCGTAGTCGAGACAATCGTTCCAGGAAAACCGCGATTTGGAAAATACGGAAAATATATATATTAATCGGTACCTGAATATGAGAAACGAGACGATCTAAAATGAAGAGACTCTTATAACCCGTAGGCTTAATAGATCGCCCGTTTTGCCTTGTTGAAATATCAATTATAATGCCATACTCGACAATCTATACTAATATAAAAAGCTGTAAGCATTTTCTTTGTTCGGGGTAATCTCCAAATCTACTGCTTCGATTTTGATCCGATTTTTTTTATGTGTTCCTTATAACCTTGCGAAGGACATAGGCTCAGTTTTATTACGCTGTTGCATCAGAAAATGTATAAAATATTGTTTATTTCGTTTGTGTAAATCGTAGCGAAGAACAGTTCATCAGAACTGCTAATCCCCACCGCTGCAGTGTTGACATAGTAGTGGGAATACGTTCGTACCTCAGCGGTGGGGATGGATGGCGACGCTGTCGGTGCTGCTTCCCGGATTCAGCATTCATCTTTTTTTCTCATACACTTATTAGACAAAATACCACCCGGACAGCGCCGGGTAACACGGCTAGTTTAGTAATAAACAGGCTTACCGTGAAAATGTAGTATAAGATATACGATAAAATCGTTGTGAAGTCGCTATTGGTTCGTTGAAAGATCGCTGTTGAATCTGGAATACCAAGAGAGAAGATAGAATCCTTGTAGCACACGCACTTGTCGCGCACCCGATTGCCCTTGATTGTGAATTAAAAATTAACTAGACAATAGACAAGACACAAGACGATTACGATTTTCGAAGAGATATAATTATTAAACGCGAATGAATCTAATACGGAAAAATACGCGATCAAACGGATTAAAAGAAAAGAGAAAAGATAGAGGTTTAATAGTATGAAAAGGCTTTACGTGCGCGTCACTGAGTCTTTGCCGCGTATTCGCGAAATTCACCCTCGCGACACTCTGCCTAACGGGTAGGACTTGCCGCGCAGCTAATTTACACAAAGTACTTCGACAACTCTATCTCTAGACGCACGGGCTCCCGTCACGACTTACTCGATTGTTCGACGAAGAGTAATCAGAATCGATCGCGATCCTGGCCGGAAGGGCCCGTCGCGAGGACGATGTCCTCCGTGGGGACATTCCAACAAATCATAGCGTGTGACGGTAGCGTCACGTGCGTCGCTATTGGTTAAGGGCGCGTGCCAGACGAAATCCTCTAGATCATGCTCTCTCTCTCTCCTGGTGTTCCATCCCTGTCTAACGGCTTTTCGGTGTTTCTACGCCGTAGAATTTCTGGAATGTTCTATTCTCATCAATAATTCCAATATTAGATATAAAATGGTGCGATTATCAACTAATAGTATAAATCAGAGTTATTGAACAATAAATATACGGATAATTATAAGATGAATTATATCTGTTGTACTATTACATGTGAATAATGGACCGGGTGTCACGAGGATCTCTAATTAACAATTGGCTTGTCCATAATCATTTTGTTCGCAAAGAAATTGATCAACAACACGAATTGCGGTGGTAGCGCGAGTTGTTCGTTAAAAATACTAATAGCATACGATGATTTAACTGATAATTTCAGCAATATTCAATTGTTCGATATTCGAGTATTCATTCCTGTATTCGCAGCGAATTTTGTTCGAGAACGTTCTTTCTGTTCAAAATCGTACCGTTGGGTCTTAGTTTCAGATAAATTCATAGAATTCAATACAATGACTTTTATTACTCTGTGTGACCCTTCGTCTCTAAACAGTTCTCGAATGTTGCTAACGTTCGCGGGTGAGGGTTCTCATTCCTCGCCCTTTGCACTCATTCGAATATTTGAATTTCATGCTATTTCATGCTTTCATTCCAACACTCAATTCGCACACACGATCGGGTTTGGGACCGACTGGCGCCTACGCGTGAAAAAGAGGAGAGTATCGGTTGAAAATCTAAAAGATAAATTGATCTTTACGCTGTTGCGCAGTTCACCTGAGGAGACCCCTATAACGCGAAGCACTGGCTAACTGCGCAGCGAACGCTGTTTATGATACCTCTCCTCGGTCGAACCCGAGCTTTTGTCCATTTCGAAATCTGTTACTACGCAGTTGAGCACGACGATAGTTTCGAGGAGGGGTATTAACTAAAGAAAAGAATTAAGAAATGTAAAGAGCGTAAAGGATAGAAAAGACAAAATAGAATAATTATAAGCTCAAACTCTTCCCTGTACATTTCCCACATGAAGAAGTCTCTCACAACCCGAAGGCTTGATGGGAAAGCACACAGTCGAGGAGAATATTAAAATGATGTAGAAGTGATTTGGTTCCCTCCCGCCCCTTACATGAGGAGACTCCTATAACCCGAAGGCTTGATAAGGGCACGTGAGGCGGACAAATTTGTAAAATTTTCCCAGAAGTGACACACATATAGTAATAATGGTATTGTTACTAAATGTACATTGATCTGTAGGAAGGTATCAGTATGTTATATTATATCTAATGTGCGTATAGTAATAATGATATTGTTATATAATGTATATTACATATCTAATGTAGATATACTAATAATGATATTGTTATTAAACGTGTATTACATATCTAACGCAGATATGGTAATAATGATATTGTTATTAAATATATATTACATATCTAATGCAGATGTAGTAATAATGATATTGTTAATGAATGTACATTGATTTGTAGGAGGGAATCAGTATATTACATTATATCTAATGAAGATATAGTAATAATAATATTGTTATTAAATGTATATTACATATCTGACGCAGAGATAGTAATAATTATATTGTTCTTAAATGTACATTGACCTGTAGGAACGCATCAAGATATTACATTATATCTGATGAAGATGTAGTAATAATGATATTGTTATATAATGTATATTACATATCTAATGCAGAGGTAGTAATAATGATATTGTTACTAAATGTACATTGATCTGTATGAAGGAATCAGTATATTACATTATTTCTAACGTGGATATATTAATAATGATATTATTAGTAAATGTACATTGATCTGTAGGAGCGAATCAGTATATTACATTATATCTAATGAAGATATAGTAATAACGATATTGTTATTAAATGTATATTACATATCTAATGCAGATACAATGATAATGATATTGTTATTTAATGCATATTACATATCTAATGCAGCTATAGTAATAATGGTATTGTTTCTAAATGTACATTCATCTGTAGGAAGGTGTCAGTACATTACATTATATCTCATATAGATATAGTAATAATAATATTGTTGTTAAATGTACATTGATCTGTAGGAAGGTATCAATATATTACAACATATCTAATGTTGGTATAGGAATAATGATATTGTTATTAAATGTATATTGCCTATCTAATGCAGATATAGTAATAATGATATTGTTACTAAGTGTACATAGATCCGTAGGAAGGTATCAGAATATTACATTATATCTAATGTAGATATAGTAATAATGATATTGCTATTGTTACGTCCCGACAAAGAAAATTCCATTGTCTTCAATTTCAAAATTACGAAAGCGTCAGCAATCAGGAAGTTGGTTCATTGACTGACCTCCTTGGAGTCACCAGCGTCAACAAATTCTCTCTTCTTCTCGAAACGCTGCGTCGAAAATATGTAGCAATGATAGACATTCCAACAGGTCAATATACTAATGAACTCTTTCCTCCAAATCATGCGAAATCAGCATTTTCGACTCTAATAAAAATCCCGATTACGGACAATGGATACTCAGTCGGCCATGCAGTCGCGAGGTGCGCGGTCTCTCTGTCCGAGGAACGTTTAGTATTGCGAAATACGTCGAGCAGAGTTTCGTGAAAATCAACTGTCACACGAAAAGACTCAGTTCACTCGTTAAATACAGACTCAAGTTTTTGAACCATCTACAATTAAAAAACTCTTAGTGTAAGGCCATAGTTTCACTCAATAAGAAGATTGTCCAACATCCGTACGTCGAGAGGAAGAGAGAGAGAAGGGAGCAATCTATCAAATTAACCGTTTACCGTTTCTGTACATCTAAACATCCGGTGAGTCCAATCAAGATCTGGATTCTCTGTCCTCAGTAATTAAAGGAATCATAATATCTTTTGAATACGCGTTATATTCTCATACTTGTGTACCAATCAGATTTTTGTAACAATTCATTCTTTTATCAAAATATATAATAGTTATTTATTCAAAATTTGATCATAATTTAGTGCGTACTTTTCCGAACCTTGTATCCAACGAGCGAGAGGCTTGTATAAGTCTAGACCGAATCCGAATCCTATATTATCTTTCCTTCACAAGGAAGGTGTTTAAGCGTTGCGTCGGGTCATAACATACCGCAGAGTAGTCACCACTACCCCTGCTCCGCACGTAACAGCTAAACTGGTGGTAGCGGTGGGATTTGAATTTGGTCATTTTCGTTCGTTGATGCAATTTTGAGAAGTCAAAATTTAAGAAAACTATAAAATTCAACGATAACCTGAGGACAGATCAATAATTGAATCTTTCGCTTTGAATTCCAACAATTTTGAAAAAGGGAACCCCCACGTATCGATTGGCTATAGTAACACTTGTAAGTCAACCGTCCCTTATTTTTTCTGTTCTATTCGACTATAATTGATAACCGAGCTATTCTATTTTCTATCTGATCAAATATTAATAACGTACGAAATGCCTTTATCCAACCACACAATGAACACAAATTCAAGTAATCCCGATTTAAACGTCACAAACACGATGCTAACATCAATGGCAGAATGCTTTACCTTACAATACGGTACACTAAATATACCTTTTTTCGATGGAAAGAATATACCATTAAAAGACTTCCTGCAAGACATTCAAAACGATGCAGTTTATGTACCACCGGCTAGTGAAGGAGCATATGTTAGAGCAGTTATAGGCAAGTTACAGGGATCCGCACGTGATAGTACGTACGGGGAAACATTTGGCTCGTTAAACGAATTGATCAAACATTTAAAAACTAAATTCGCCCCAGGAAAATCTTTTCCGTACTATCATACTAATTTATAGGAAAAATTCGAATGCGGAGAGACGAATCCGTAAGTGACTTCCATGATCGATTAAATATTTTAATTAGTGGTGCTCGAAATGCGTTAGAAGATTCTTATGGTAAAGAAGCCGAACCTATGATACGTCCTGTATTAGAGTGTGCTTGTGATGCATTTCTCCGAGGTTTGCCTGACGATATGGCGCTTTATGTGGATGCACGCAATCCTAAAGATCTAGATGAGGCAGCGAAATATGCAGTCCGATTTGAAACTCGCATAAAATCCGGAATATTCTCTTCTCGTGATGAATCCAATAAATTACTTTTGTCTCGACAAAACGAATCATACCAAAATTGTCGATCAAATTCTCCTAATCAACATGGAACAGAGACACATTTTTCCATTCATCGTAATCGACCTCGAAGCCCAAGTCCAATTCCCCATAGAATTACCGAAATTTCAGAATCACCAACGGGGATTCTCAAATCACCACGAAATACTTCTGAACAATATAAGTACCAACAACCCAATCTTCCTCAGTACCCACCTCATCCATATTTTCCTTATCCACCATATTACCCGATGCCTTATCCTCCTTACTATCCACCAAACCCGTATGACTCTCGCAGCCCATATAATTCTTATTCCGCTAATAGTTTCCAGTATCAGACGACTCCCTCGGGACCTCCGCGAAGTCCAAGCCCGGGTCCTCACACATCCTTTACACCGTCAAACTCAAGGTTAGAACAGCGAAAACCTTCTCGTTACAACGACAATAGATCTACGTCACCGAATCGTGTCCGTTTCTCCTCGCCACAACCTCAATCGTCAACCAGCTCAGATTTAAACTCCAGAGTAGCTCTCCAGAAGAACGCGATGGAGGGTTACCAAGACTCAATGCGTCATCCAACGGTACGACATTTAGAGAGAAACCAATAGTATTAGATATACATTCTCGTCGCGATTCACCCCTTATCAAATTATCCGCGGACGAACTCAGGTCAAAAACAGCCACATTTTTAATAGATACAGGCGCAGACATTAATCTAGTTAAATTGAAAGCATTGCATGAGGATCTGACAATAGATACCCACGATTCAACCGAAATGTCAGAAATTACTTCAGAGAAGGTTGAACCTTTAGGAACAACCACAATAACAATTTTAGGCCAACCCGTAAAATTTCACGTAGTACGATCATCATTTCCAATCAGTAGTGACGGAATTCTAGGAAAAGACTATCTAAGACAAGAGCAGGCTGAAATCTCCTTTGCACACAACACGTTAGTAACGAAAAGTGAACCTATCAGACCGTTTCGTTTTATTGGTGAAAATCCTCCAAAAGAAAAATCACGGCAATACAAACCTAGAGTTTACCGAATTCAAAGTCGATCGCGACAAGCAATAGCCATAGATACAATTGATTGTGACCTAAAAGAAGGTTACCTCCCTTTGCTTCAAACTAAAGATGGAATATATATTGGAGAAGCAGCCGTAAGCGTCAATCAAGGCGTGTGCCATGTTCTCGCGATAAATACTTTAAACCAAGACGTAGAAATAGAAATTCCACCACAAGAGATTTTGCCATTCAAATATCATAACTTCCCTGAAGAAAAAGAACACCTCAACTTAGATTGAGAACACGAGAATCCATCAGAATCGGTAGACCGCGTAACAGAAATTTTGACCACACTCCATTTAGACCACGTAAACAACGAGGAAAGGAAACATGTAATTGAGTTAATCAAGGAATTTCCAGAAATATTTCATTTACCAGGTGACAAGTTAAAATCCACTCCGTTGATACAACACCCAATACATACCATAGACGACGTACCCGTTAACACTAGACAATACCGTTTTCCTCCAATTCATCAAGCTGAAATAGAGCGTCAAATCACTACGAAATTAACCGCAGGAATAATAACTCCTTCAAGTTCTCCCTACAATTCACCACTATGGATAGTACCGAAGAAACCAGATTCTAAAGGAAATCCAAGGTGGAGAATGGTAATTGACTTTCGGAAACTTAACGAAAAAACGATAGGCGATGCATATCCATTACCCAATATTGTGGACATTCTAGACCGCTTGGGCGAGGCCAGATATTTTTCCACCTTTGATCTTGCGAGTGGGTTCCAGCAAATTGAAATGGATCCGAAACATCGTAGCAAAACCGCATTTACAACACCTCACGGTCACTACGAGTACATTCGCATGCCTGAAGGGCTCAAGAATGCTCCCACAACATTTCAACGGTTAATGGATCAAGTATTGCGTGGATTACAGGGTATAGAAGCTCTAGTGTATCTCGATGATATTGTAGTTTACGCGAAAAATTTGGTAGAACACGGAAAGAAAATTCGGCGTCTATTTACGCGATTAGGCGAAGCAAGGTTAAGTCTTCAACCGGATAAATGTGAATTTCTGAAAACCGAAGTAACCTATTTAGGACATATCATTAGTTCCAAAGGAGTGAAACCGGATAAAAAGAAAATAATCGCTGTAAAGAATTTTCCTCGACCGCAAAACGCAAAGAACATAAAACAGTTTCTAGGACTTGCAGGTTACTATCGTCGATTCATAAAAGATTTTGCCGCAAAAGCCAAGCCATTAACGGAATTATTAAAGAAAAATAGCAAATTCATATGGGGAAAGGAACAAAAACAGAGTTTCAAAATTTTACGTAAAGCATTGTGCAAGAGCCCTATACTGCAATATCCGAATTTTGTCAAACCATTCACTTTGACGACAGACGCATCTGACTTTGCAATAGGCGCAGTACTTAGCCAAGACGTAGACGGACACGACTTGCCTGTAGTCTACCTTTCAAGATCGTTAATAAAAGCAGAACAAAATTATTCCACCACAGAAAAGGAATGCTTAGCAGTACTGTATGCCGTATTACATTTCCGACCATACTTATACGGAAGAAAATTCACCTTGGGTAGTGATCACGAACCCTTAAAATGGATAGACTCTATAAAGGATCCTGGACAAAGATTAGTGCGTTGGAGATTAAAATTGCGCGATTACGAATACGATTTCGTCCATAAACTCGGCCATTTGAACATAAACGCTGATGCACTTTCACGGAATCCCATTAAAGAATTATACGATACAAGTTCAGATTCAAGCTCAAAGGAAACTTCCGATAGCGAAGAGGAATGTGAGAAAATTCTTCCTATTCGAAAGCCAACCGTCAAACCAAAAGTAACAATCCCATCCGCATCCCGTACAAAACCTGCAGTGGAGCCCCGGAGACCTGTGGGCAGGCCACCAGGCAGAAAGACACAAACAAAACTAGATCAACCCACATTAGATAAAAGTGCCATTTCAACAAGAACGCGTTCCAAGTCAGAAACTGAGGGATCGCCCAAACCTATAAACTATGCAGAACCTTCCGAAATATCACAAAATACCGATGAGGATGAGGAACCCATTGAGACGTCTGACCTACCAGTATTCAGAGGACGGAAAAGCGTACTACTTAGTCTCGGTCCGCCCACTGTATCACCACAAAATTTACCAAGGAAAACAGTTATTTTGGAAAACCCTGAGAACATTCCTGATGCAGAGTCTGACAATGACAAGGACGAAACCACAGAGACACATCCCGACAACGTAATGATAGAAATTTCAGCTCCTCTTGATAATAGCGACGATGAAGTATTTCTCCCTAATACCATCGAACAACCACCTATTAACCTAGACGAACTACATGAATCTTTCGGCCGTTTTGACAAATCCCTCCACGAACATAGCGAAATTCTTCAGGAATCTCCCGACAAAGCAGAACCAGAATTAGAGGAACTAGACGAGGAAGAGCTAAACAAACGAGTAGACAAGTTACTGGCACGATACGAACAGGACCAACAAGACGCGACAAAACAGACTATGATACGACCTACATCCAAGGAATTCACACTAGACACAATTCATGAAGAAAACGAATTAAACGCACCAACCGAATTTGAAGATACCGTAGTAGTTCGACAACCATACAGATCCATATTACCCACACCAGTATCTTTAGATAAACCCTTAGCCCTTTCCACCCCTTTTCCACAGACTACTAATTCAGAAACGAAATCGAATCCTTCCATTTTACCAAAACGACTGATTACCTCACAATCATACGATACAAGTAAAATCACCCAGTACCGACCAGGCATTCAGATAACTGAAAGTATTCTACCAGACATAGAACCCGAACATCCACCCAGGAAAACAATTAAATTTACACGAGAAAATTTGACGAGTACACGCAGTCATTATGTTCACTTCATCCCGGCTGACATAGAATTAACCACTCCAATTAGTAGGTTACTCGTAGATATGGGTGTTATAAGCATTGCAAATCTGAAAGCAGCAAATCCAAAATTGGGACAGGTACTTGTTACACCACGAGGTAAATACAAAATTTTTAGCGTAGTAGTTAAACAGAAACATTACGATGTTATCTCAATTTCAAACTTTAGAATTGCTTTACATAATTTAAGATTGATTCTTTCCAAATTAAAAATAAATACAATTCGAATTTCGAGATCTGGCGACTTTACCGATACGCTTCCCCAGGGTACCTTAGTGAACGTGCTAAGGGATACTCTTGGAGATAGCGATGTCGAAGTAACGATCTGCACAGGAAACATACAAGTCCCACCCGAAGAACTCCGTCTGCAAATAATTTCAGAATTACATGGAAGTTTAGTAGGAGGACACAAGGGTGTAACAAAGACCTATCACAGAATTCGAGAAAGATTTCATTGGCCAGGAATGCGTAACGATGTGCAAAATTTCATTAGAACCTGTGAAAAATGTCAGGAAAACAAATTAGTTAGGACCAAAACCCGTGAGCCAATGCTTATAACAGACACACCTCTCCAACCATTCGATAAGATCTCATTAGATACAGTAGGACCCCTTCCAGTAACTCCTAGCGGTAATAGACACATTTTGACTATACAAGACAATCTGACAAAATATTGTATTGCAGTAGCGGTGCCAAACATAAAGGCAGACACAATAGCACATGCATTAGTGACACATGTGATTTTGCAATATGGAACTCCACGTACAATACTAACCGATCAGGGAACCAGTTTTATTAATAAAGTATTAAAAGAAATTGCAAATGTTTTCAAAATTAATCACGTAACTACTTCCGGCTACAGACCACAAACTAACGGATCATTAGAACGAAGTCATATAGTATTAACTGAATACATAAAACATTATTTAGACGATTTCGATGATTGGGACAAAATAGTACCGTTCGCAATGTTCTCCTATAACACTTCCGTACATGAAGCAACGAATTTCACCCCATATGAACTGGTATTTGGAAAAATAGCGCGCTGTCCTAGTGCATTCCCATCAGAAGAATCACTACCAACTTACAATAATTACCTCCAGGAACTAATTTCACGTTTAACAGAAATGCAAACTATAGCAAGTAGTTGTTCTATGCGGATTCTAAATCACTGGCGTCAGCATTCTTTGTAATTTGACACCACACCGTCAGCAGAAATATGATACCCCCCCCCCCCCCCCGACAACCCCCACCCTTCCCCCAACCCCCGGATACCCCAACCCCACCCCCATGACCTTGAACTGAAATTTGACACCACCGTCAGCAGAAATATGATACGTCCTCGACAACCCCCACCCCACCCTCCATCCCACACCCTTGAACTAAAATTTGAAGCCACCGTCAGCAGAAATATGATACGTACTGACCTTGAACTGAAATTTGACACCCCAACCCCATGACAACCCCCCACCCCATAACCTTGAACTGAAATTTGACGCCGTCAGCAGAAATATAGCACCCTACCCGCACCCTCCATGACCTTGAACTGTTTGTTCTTATCGGAAGGTCACTGTTTCTACGTCTTGAAAATGATTTTTTCTACGTCTTGGAAATGAGTTTTTTTGTTGACGCAGCAAATCTGACACTGCAATTCGTGACTATAGAAGGTAGGGGGTTTGCTAAAGTTTCAAGCATACGCAAAACCAAATTGACCTTCATCGCAAGCGCATCGTTCGCGAGATTGTATTGTGAAAAGTGAAATATGTATTCTCAAAGTTTCAAAGAGTTTTTTTGCCAAAGGAAGCGCCCCGCAAGTTCTACTCAAGAAGAAGAGGCACGCAAAAAAATGACAAAACATCAGGACGACGTGAAGTAAGTGTTCGAAACACATTTCATTTAACGCTGCTGGAATTTATTTGTTCCAATAACATATTTAAACGGTATTTATTTGTTCTAGAATCGCACCACAATTATCATATCGAATTTTGGGTCGAAAATATCCATTGACGGATTCCTGTACAAAGCATTTGGAAATCGGCATAAATATACTTGGCGACAATTTCTACCCGCAACTCATATTATCAGACAGCCGAAACAACCGCCTGGAGCTGAGCATAGTCACGTGGTCGCTGATTGTAGCCGAAGCGGACAACGTATGCAGCTTTTTTGACGATTCAAAAGATACACGCGACAATATTAATTTTAATGATATAAGTGTTGAATTTGGAGTGCTATATGGCGTAAAAGTAATTAAATTGATTAGCAATGATATATGTATATGCATGATGAAAAAAACATTTGAGAAAATGATAATTTTAAATGATTGTATAATTGAAATGCATAATGCATTATATGATAAACTGTATTCGGTGGAACAAAAATTTAAAGAGTTTGTTGCATTAGTTCGGGGATACGGAGATGTAAAAGTGCTTGCAGAGGTTGTGCAGCATATCAAAGAAACTGATATTTATGATCCAAATTCAATTATCGATTGCGAATTAGTAGCTTTAGGTATTCAGGCAATAATAACAGCTGCATCAGCAGCATCTTAACAGAGAAAAAAGGATTATGTTACAAATTATGTTAGAAATTATACTTTAATAAATCATAATGTATTGCATCATTTGCAACTTCTCTCTCTACCTATATAAACCCAAACATCCCAGGAAAAATTTCACTTCCTATACGATAGTCGTATGATGTGCATATGCACATTTGATCTTTGAATTAGCACAAAAAGAATTCGCACCAGATTGGAAAATACTTTTGTCTGCGCGCGTTGTTGGAATATTGCTAGCCAAAGAGTTAGCCAAAGAAGAAAGTAATGGCACCGCGGAAAAGTAACAAGAAGAAGAAGACGAAGTCGCGCAAACTTCCAGTTGCAAAACGTGGGGGATTTCTTCCAGCACTTGTACCTATTTTTGCAGGCCTTTCAGCTTTGGGCACGGTGGCTGGAGGTGCAGCAGGTATCGCCAAGGCAGTCAACGATGCATCTGCAGCACGGAAAACATTAGAGGAAGTGAAACGGCACAATCGTGTTATGGAAGGACATGGACTTTACTTTGCACCATATAAACGGGGAAAAGGGATTAAAGAAAAAAAAAGAGAAGCGCTTCGGCAAATTGTAACGCTTCCAAAGGGCGCAATGACAAATGTACAGTTATATAACTTTGCACGAAAGTTGAACTTTCCATATTTTCGAGGTGTTTTCATGCGTACAAATTTACCTTCTAAATCGTTCTTAAACGAATGCGGTATCGTGAATTTAGATAAATCGGAAGGTCCTGGTACACACTGGGTAGTTTACGTAAAGCGGGGTAATTGTGTTAAATACTTCGATTCTTTTGGAAATCTGAGACCACCGACAGAGTTAATAAACTACTTCGGAAAGCATGTAACGATTTTATACAATCACACGCAGCATCAAAAATTCAATACGAGTGTATGTGGACAACTCTGCTTGCATTTTTTAGCTGGATAAAATAGTTTCGATGCACATAGTCTTCACAGTTGCAAAGATGTCGTTGACGTTTACGTTAAGCGGAAAAAATTCTGTGCTTAGCACTGATTACTTTCCACCTATAGACTTGAAGGATGATAATTACGAACTCGGACTCGTTGATTTTCAAGCTTTCAACACAATACCGAACGTTGACTTTACAAACAATAAATTTTACTTTGATGCCAATGGTGAGATCACGATACCAGATGGTACGTATGAACTCGAAGCGCTAAATAAATACTTGCAAGAGAAAATAATGGACAAGACAAAAATCATTTTATTTCGTACAAATAACAGCACTTTGAAAAGTGAAATATATAGTGATTATACAATCGATTTTACCAAACCAAATAATATAGGATCGCTTCTCGGGTTTTCTACATATCGCATATTACCGCCGGGGCAATGGCACGAGTCGGATATACCCGAGTTATATACCCGGGATATACTCGACTATTACAGTCGAATGTAATATTACGACTGGCGCGTATAGCAACCGTCAATGTGTTCATACCATTCATGAGTTTTCACCGCGCGTGCCACCAGGATATAAAATTTCGGAAAGTCCTACGAACGTCATTTATCTTCCAGTTATCGTGAGAGCCATTGATCACCTTAGTACACGCATTACCGATCAAAACGATAATCTGATAAATTTCCGTGGGGAAGAAGTGACAGTGAGGCTTCATATTAGGCGGTGTAAAAAATAACATGAATATAAATATAATAATCAATGGCCTGTTGAACGGTCTGCGAACGGCTCGAACGGCTTTCCGTTGAACGGCTCGAACGGCTCGAACGGCCCGTTGAACGGCTCGAACGGCCCGTTGAAAGGCTCGAACGGCTTTCCGTTGAACGGCTCGAACGGCATGCTGAACATTTTACGGCAGCTGCAGTAAGGATAATGATGTAAAAACGATAACAATTATACAATCATTCAGTAGAGGGAATATATCCAAATCGGACACATCGCAAGAGCACATCGTCGAACGCTCCGACGACGCGACCGTTTAATATACGTTAAATATCCGTTCATTTAATCGCCTTTCAAGAGAACAAGCAGCACTTATGCCAAACATTACTAGAAATAATGCTGTTGTACACAGATGCTAAAACTCTGTAAGGAGCTCGAGGCCGCGAAACCACGAGCCCCGCCATCACGCTAGTACCGACGCCGCCGACAGGTGGCGACCGCGCGCACCGCGAACTCGCGAGGCCGTTCGCCTCGCGAGCATAGATATACCGGTCCGCAACGCGGCAGAAAGCAGATCGACACTCGGAAGCGAACCATACGGCAAGCGATAAAGAGACACGATCATCTTCATTTTTGGCACCTTCGAATCCTCCAGCAGCGTTCGGTAGGACGGGTTGTCTTTACGGCCGTCCTCCGATAAAGTCAGCTGTTTCCTTGGCCACGGCCGAGAGCTCGCTCTCGGCGGCTTCCTGACCGCCACATGCAGACACGTGTTGATGTGCAATCTGGTACAGATAGAGAGAGCATCATCGAGACAGACTTTTGGTCACGTTTTGCTTGGATGCCTCTTTGACGGCTTGCTGACGCGGTTAACATGAGGGGGTAGGGTGAAATGTTTACAGGTAGACACGTGTCGAGTGCAATCTGATACAGATTGAGCGAGCATTGTCGAGACAGACTTTCGGTCACGTTGTTGCTTGGATGCGTATTTGATGGCTCGGTCACGAATTACATTCCGCGTGCCCGCCACCACCGTCCGCCGCCGCTGTCACCGCGTTGCCGCACAGTGGGCTGGATCGAAAATTTTAGTGACATTTTTGTATAACTTTTGAACCATTAAAGGTATCAAAGCGCGGTTTGCACAGAAAAATATTAAAAAATTCCCTCTTTTTAATAACGTATAAAATGTTTTATAGTTATTTTTACAATGTATAATAAATTTCAGGTTTATGTTTATTTAATTAATTTTTGCAATGTTTTAGATCTGATTGTTTGATATAGATGTAAAACAATGAACCAGAAGTGTATTCCTTATTTTAGATATGTTTCTTAGGTAATTTAAGTCGCAAAAACATTTAGTTTTTGGATTATATAGTGAGGATACACTTACCATTTGATGTTTGAAATTATAGATTGTATTCTGCTGTCTTTATTGGAGTAACTGCATAGCTTCGGGATCTAATAATTTTGTTTTTTCTTATATGATTTTAATCTTATTGTGGATATGCGTGGATCAGAGGTTAATAATAGTCTGTAAAAGATGTCTTCGTTTGTTGCTATCCTTGAAATTTTTCGAGTGTTGTAATTCCGAAACTTCTTAAAATCTTTATGCTTCGTTTCCTGGGCTTCTTCCGACAATTGCCCGATCGGAAGTAATGCATGTTTTATGATTTCTGTGCCGTGTATTAAAAGTTTGTGAATCGACACTGGCATATAATACCATCCATAATGCTCGACGAAATATTTTGCGGTACTTTGGGTATATGCATGGAACTTATCAACATCAATTGCATACGGAGAGGAAATTACTTGAAGTATTGTATGAAATTTTTTAATTAATTCTATATCAATTCCTGTAATTTGTGAAGATATTTCTGGATTAGAAAAGAATCGCCTTGCAGTATTTCCATCGTTAAATGAACCTCACCCCTGCTTCACAAAATCAATTAACAACCCTGTCTTTTCTTTAAACTGCTCTTGTATATATTCTTTTCTTTCTTGTCGGATCTTTTTTGCTTCAGTGGTATTCGCTGTCCATTTTTTGAACGGTAAATTATATGCGATGTGTAATAAACATTCCAAGGATCGAATCCAAGCATGGAGCGATGATAATCCGAAGGAATAATTTTTATTAGTGCAAGGCTTGGAATTGACGAGGTCTAAATTATTCATCTCAGTTGGCGAGGCATTGCATATATAACAGCGCATTGCTGATTTAGTATTTGTGATAGCATTACAAATTTTATTGTCCACCATAGTTAAAGCCATGGCATATTCTATGGAAATATTATTTATTTGAAATGGTTTTAAAGTTTGGATTTCATTGTTTATTTGATTGATCTCTTTTTCTATTATTTCCTGCGATTCTTTGATGAATTCAAATTTAATGGGTCTGCAAAACCATGATGACGATGGACAAGGATTAATCCATATGTTTTTTGAAGTTATTTTGTTATGTAATTTTAGTGGAACCAAACTGGAAACAAAAATACTATCCTCGTTCATTTAATGTGTTTGTATCTGTTTATATCTTTGCTGTCCTGCAGCTCCATCACAGCCCCACTTACAAGTCAGAATTAATTAGGAATTTTCTGTTAAATTTTCTACATTTTTCAATATTCTACTTGCGGTATGATCTAATAAACTTTGTAGGTTTACTTTAGCATGGCTTTCACCTACCTGGATGGTATTCTTTGGTGGGTAACAATTTTTTTTTTCTGACTGTATCATGAAATATGAAGGCCACGAGTTATTATTTAATTTAATGGATTCATTTCTAATGACTGCATATTGATGTTTTGAAAGATCTGCCGAGACAAATATACTTAAGGCTTTTTCTGTTGGAAACATATTCCTTTTTGAAGTTTTGTTTTTGAAAATAGTTTGTACACTTATATTTTGTAATAGACACTGTAAAACACGTGATTGTTTATGCATTCCATGCTTCCGGAGGCTCATTTTTGCTGCACTGAGTAATTCTTCCAAAGAAAAATTATTTACTAAACAGTTTGTTCTTCGAATTTTTTCCCTCTTACTACACTGAGAATATAATTTTTTTCCTTTGTAAATGTGAACAATCGACGATTTTTCTAATACTGTTTCCGGTCTTTGTGAACCTGATAAAATTTGCGTTAATATGTCACTTGGATATATAAAATTCTTTTCCAGCCAGTTCTTATTTCGTTTCAAAAATTGTAGTTCCATGTAATGCGATTGCACCCACTTTATTTTTAACTTCGACGTAAATTTTTTTAAACTTTTCTTCAACAGGTTCGAAGTCTCTGCAGAAATATTTACATTTTTACATACTTTTTCATACAAAAATTTGTAATCATTTATATCCTTAGAAAAATTTTTTAATGTAAAATATAAGTCTCCATTTGTACGAAAAGCCTCCATTGTCAAATATAAACACTTAAGTAATTACACTAATAAAGAAAAGACACAATAAAAGTAATTACACAGAATAAACACGAAGAATAAAGTTAATTGAACACACAATAAAACTAATCACACAGAATAAACACAAAGAATAAAGTTAAATTGAACTCAAAATAATAAATGCATTAAACATAAACTATACAAAATATAAATTATAAAAAGCGAATATTAGGCACAATAACGCAAAAAAAACTTGACTTTGGAAACAATGTTTCAAATGTGCAGCCCACTATGCAGTACGATAGTCCTACTCCAACTAAATGTAGTAAACAAATTCCAAAGTTAGTAGAAAATGTATCTGTATTATAACATAAACATATGACGAACAGAAACGTGAAACTCCAAACGTTTAGGACAATTGTTCTGTTCGGTTACTGTTAGCATTCCTTTTAGATTTGTTAGAACAGGAAAAAGTTCTGTACAATGCATTATTTTTATATTTAACTTTATCTGTTTGTATACATGCGCCTAAAAACAGTTTCTTAAAGGGAGTTCCATATCTTCCTACGAAATTTGGACAATGAGTGCGAAGGTAATACAGAGAGTCGCAGCGAAAATCGTACAGCGCATTTTACATTCATATTTTGGCTTACAAATAAACTGTATGAACGTAATGGCTTTGTAACACACATTATTATATTCTGTATGGATTACTCTTTGCTTTTATGTGAAAAGAGAACCGAATTTTGCCGGACATTTAAGGCAAAATAGATAATTGCAATAACATGTACAAAAGTCGGGTCACACCTGAAATCGTATACCTAAATAATTGACCGAAAAAAATTATTTTCAAACTTCGATAATCAATTCTTATAGATTTTTATGTGCTGAATACGAATCTGTAAACTATCACTCATTATACAATTATTCATTTTGCTTTAATATCTGACAAAATTTGATTCCCTTTTCACATAAAACCAAAGAGTAATCCATATGAAATATAATAATGTGTGTTACAAAGCCATTACGTTCATACAGATTAATTATAAGCCAAAATAATAATGTACATGCATAAAACGCGGCGTGACAATACGTAACACTGACGCCTTTAAACTCTAATAATTTGGAAAGGTGGATGAAGGTGGAAATGATTCTTACATAGCAGTGTAGAGGAAGGTGTAATGAAAACATTCCAATTAATTAGAAAGCGGGACTCGTTGGGACTTGAAAGATATCCTCTTTCCATTATAAAAAAATTTCAGAACTTTCCTTACTTCATTCAGCATTGTTTTTTTAATACATTATGAGTACTAATTTTTAATTGATGGTATTCATTTTTAACGCAAAAGAATGCTCTTCACTTTTAAAAAAAGATGGAGGAGAAATATTAAACAGGGTGGTCAGGATATTTCGATGAAAGGAAGCAGTTTCTCCAAAGCAGAAATATCCAACTTCAACCGATCGTTCCAGTAAAAATTTTCGTTATATTTTATTCATTTCTTCATTTTCGAAGTTGACAGACATTTAGAAAGCGATACATATTCAATAGATATCGGTTTGAGAAAGTTGACTTTTTGGCAAAATGTCACTAAAATTTTCGATCCAGCCCACTGTGTGCCGCCGCGCCGCGGAGAAAAGGGTTAATCGCGGTTAAAGCGCGTTATCGCCGCGGAGAAAAAGGGTTAATCGCGGTTAAAGCTCGTCTACGGCCGCGGTTAAAGCGCGTTCACGACGCGGACAAGCAGCTTTTCCGCAACCTATAAAGAGGCTGAATCATTAAATATATAGTTATTGTATAGACGATATGCGTTTCGCAAAGCAGCCCCTGTCTATCCTTATTCTCGATTTAGACGAGAGGACAACACGCATGGACGATCGTCGGCGACGACACGGGCCCCTCTTGCCGAATACGATACGTGGTATAATTTGCGGTCCATCGAACTGCGGTAAAACGAACGTCGTAATCAGTCTGATCGAGAGCCCGAACGGTGTAAGATTCAATAACGTATATGTATACTCAAAATCATTGCAACAACCAAAGTACAAATATCTCGAACGAATTTTGACAAACGTTCCTGAAATCGGATACTTTTCATTTTCAAATAATGCCGAAGTCGCGCCACCGAACGAGGCGCTGCCCGATTCGGTGTTTATATTCGATGACGTTGCGTGCGACAAGCAAGACGTGATAAGAGAATATTTCGCTATGGGTAGGCACTCGCGCGTGGACTGTTTTTATCTCTGTCAGACTTACGCGAGAATACCGAAACACCTAATTCGCGACAATGCCAACCTTTTGATCGTGTTGAAACAAGATGGCACGAATCTACACCACATTTATAATGATCATGTAAATACAGACATGTCGTACGAAAACTTTTGTAAATTGTGCGCACAGTGTTGGGAACAGAAATATGGTTTCGTAATAATCGACAAGGACAGCTCGATGGAACATGGCCGTTACAGAAAAGGATTTAACGAATTTGCCGTTTTCTGAAACATTTAGTCCATCGATAGAACGCTTAGCGAGTAGACGTCTTCTCTTTGCAATGGATAATAGTAATATTAAAGAATCGAGTAAAGTTGCGAATGCTATAGTTAAAACAAGCGATGCTATACGCAAAAAACGCAGAGCTCTCAAATCGGAGAGCATCGACGAAGAGAGAGTCATCGATAAACGATTGAGACCCGTGGTAGAACCGCTGGAACGAATTATCGAGAATATATCAGCGGTATCGCCACATTCAGACACGATCGATATAAAATCCGAGTCAACATTCCCAACTTTGAATATTAAAGAATCGCAAAAATTGACGTCAACTCCTTTTCTTAACCCTCAAAGCGCACAAACTGCAAGAGCGCGCATTTATTCCGAACCTGGTACATCTTCGAGTGAACAGACGGTGGATGTGACGAAAGATCGTGATGAATCGATTCATGCCGTTGAAACGTACGGCGACAGCGACGAGAATCTTAATGTTTCTATGCAGCGAATTTTGGACAACCCTAGCGAAAACATACGTAGCCATTTCACGGAAAATTTAGGGCCGTTGGCAGCTAAATACATTCAATTACTCTTCACCGATCGTGAGAAGAAAATAGATGACGTGTATGGAGTATACGTACAACGCAACAAATTAATGCTTGGAAGTTCAGTTTTCGACGTAAACAAAAACGACGATGTGATTATTAATGGGGTAAAGTACAGAGGAACAACTGGTTTGTACGAATTACTATTCATGAGAATGCCTGATGACACCTTGTTCAACGATGCTGATTTACACAAATACGCGGAAATATTAAAGTCGTCGAACGCTCATAGACGCAGCCATATCTCGTCAGGGCTTGTGAAAAGTAACAAGGGTTACAAGTATAAATATATCATTGCAAAATTGCTTAAGAACGAGCGGCGTGGAGGTAATCTGATACCGTTCGATATGGTGGCTAACGATAACGCGGTGGACTACGTGCACTGGAATGACGCAAACGAGCTCGTCGATAGATTACGTCTTCTCGTATCCTCGAAATCCGCAGGACATACGGGGCATGACAACGAGATCGTTTCTATAATCGAAGAACTTCGAGAAGCTGGGTTGATTATAAATTGATGCGTTCGTAAAGCATGATGTTAGTTTACAAACATGAAGAAGGTGAAGAGCAATCATATCACGGGCGAGAAGCTACAGCTGGTCAACGAGTTGCACGCGCCGGCGAGACGTAACTTTAGACGTAGACGAGTCATTGTACGGGGTTACGATGATCTGTGGCAAGCGGATCTCGTAGAGATGGGACAGTATGCGTGAATCAACAATGGCCACAATTACATACTCACCGTCATCGATGTCTTATCTAAATACGCTTGGGCCGTAGCAGTGAAAGCGAAAAATGGAAAAAACGTTACGGATGCATTTTTAAACGTTTTGAATGATGGAAGGAAACCAAAAAATCTTCAAACGGATAAGGGAAAGGAATTTTATAATGCAGAATTCCGAAATCTTATGAAAGAATACGATATAAATCAGTACTCTACGCACAGTGTAATGAAAGCATCGATAATAGAACGTTGGAATAGGACGTTGAAAAACGAAATGTGGAAAAAGTTCACGCTTAATGGAAGCTATGCGTGGACAACCGTCTTACCGACGCTGGTCTCAGATTATAACAATAGAAGGCATCGTACGATTAGAATGCGTCCCGTCGACGTAACACCGGAACACGCGGACAAACTTTTATCGTCCGTATATTCTAACATAAAGATTGCAGCTCCGGCCAAGTACAAGGTCGGTGATCACGTGCGAGTTAGTAAATACAAAACCTTATTCGCAAAGGGTTATACACCGAATTGGACAACTGAAATTTTCACAATTATTAAAATTCAACGAACAAATCCTGTAACGTATCTCTTGCAAGATGTGCAAAAACAACCGTTGGTTGGCGGGTTCTACGAATATGAGCTACAAAAAGTAAAAAATCACGATGTATACTTAGTGGAGAAGGTTCTACAACGAAGGGGAAATAAAGTTTTCGTCAAATGGTTGGGGTTTGATTCTACGCACAATTCATGGATAGGAGCGAACAATATTTTGTAATCTATATTTAAAATGTTTGTAATTATACAGATTATATGAATAAATAATTTTTCGGCTTTATTTTGTGTTTACTTTTATTACAGGGGAATGCTATTTTATAAATGAAGGGAGGTTGGTCTAAGAATAAATTATATTGATAATTTTGAATACTTTTTAATACAATAAATGTAATACATAATACATAATACAATAATACAATTCGCTGGGAGGTGGAGGCTATAACAGACAAAATAAAACCCGCATTAGGTAAAATCTAATAAATTAAAAACATAAACGGACGGGCAACTCACATCAATCTCCTCCAACCGGCATCGGATTGCATTTATTGACCACTTAAATTTTCCGTGTATGGTAAACGTGGTGATACACATCAATATCTCCCCAAATAGGGCCCTCATCTATTTCCTCTCCAAACAGCGCCCTCAAATCGAATAAACCTTCATGATTCGGATTCCAACCTTCGGCCCACATTAACATCTGGCTGAACCGATGGTCTGCTCGCTTCCGGCGCACTTCGATGAATCTTTTTATTGGCACTAATCCTAACCTTTCAGCTTTTAACAAACAACTAGTTAAAAATAAAATTAACACACCAAGACAAGTAATCGTTAAAGACTACTTACAATACTGTTCAATAAGTGCCCTAAAGGCAAGTAGTTCAAGTCGTGGAACGGTAGCCATCGTAAACTGATTAATGCGAAATGAATAGCGGACTGAATAGCGGATAATGAAAACTCATCGGTTTATAAAGCACCGAGAAAATATCCCCTTCAATCCTAATACATCCAAACACTAGACTTTCAGCATCTCGCGAAATTGCAAATTTGCAAGAACTCCGAGTCGGGCACCTCTCTCTCTCTCTCTCTCATGAAATTGCACGGTTCGCAAAAACTTGAACATTGCAAAGAATAACGATTGAATAATTTTATTTTCATATCGCATTAACGGCTTTGCAATTTTATTTTCATATTACATTAATGAAGTAGGGGGAAGGGCAAATCGCAATATGACATAGCCTATGTCCATCTTAAAAGAATAATCAGTCCAATAGTGCAAATTTCATTAAAATCCGTGTAGCCATTTAAACGTGAAGAGGAACAAACGATCAGACATTTTCACTTTTATATATTAGTAGGGATAAGGGCAGGGAAATAGGGATAGGAATAAGGAAGTAGGGATAATAATAGTTGATTAAAATTCCCGGGCAGAGCCGGGTAACGCAGCTAGTACTATTATATATAAAGAGACAGCGTTTGTATGTACAGAAAAATTTCAAAAACTACTTGCCCGATTGATACCAAATTTTAACAGTAGCTTCCATGCCTTCTCTGGAGTGATATAGGCTATATTATTTTAATAAACTGTGGAAACTATCGCATTGAATTCTGCTTATTCGTGTGCGATCGTGGCAACGTACGCATTATGTAGTATGGGGTCGCCGCTTTTCTACTGTTTCTGCAGGCAGCAATACCTACTTTCTGAAATACTAGAGATTGATCACCAAAAAATAATACAACAATTATTACTTCAAATTCTTGAAGTTTTTATTTATGAGAGCGGGCGAAGCTGCGAATACATGAAGGCTTTGTATTTACTGACTCGCACGTGTTCGCTGGCCATGCATTTCCAAGTATCTTTATACGCATGCAGGGTTTCGAGTTCTTGCAAACCTTTTAATTTCATGCCGATTCCGAGTTGTTACAACATGTAAGATATCCGGCAGATTAATCTCAGATTGTGTTGGCGGTTTTCATTGTTAGAAATGGAAGGAGATGTTTCCCCTGTTTGCTTTATAAGCGCATCAGCGCAGCGTTTTCGTTATTTAAAATGAACTTCACAAACGAACAATTCCTTGCTCTGCAAGCGTTCATCGCCTCTCAGCGTAAGTAGTTTTTTCAATAATTACTTTTAGTGCGTAAATTTTATTTATTTTTAATTCGTTTTTTTTGTTAACAGCCGCTACCTTAAGGTCTTTGGGATTTATAAGGAAGAAAGACCTCCCAAATGTTCGACGGGAGCGGGTGGAGAGGCGACGAAATACAGAAAAGATATGGGCGGAAGCCGCATTTGATTTGCGGCAATTGTTCTGCGAGGAGCTTGATGTGAGTTACTTGCACGTTTTTGTTTTATTTGATTTTTACTATGTATTAATGTATGTTTTATTTTATCTGTTATAGCCGGATTGGTGATAGGACCAAAGAAATAAAAAAAAATATGAATAATAATAAAGTATAAGTATAACCAATATCAATGTAATTTATTTTTGCCGCACCCTTTCCCATACTTCCTTTAATAAAATATATAGTAAAGATGAAATCAAAGTATTTTTTTTTGCCACGCCCTTCCCCACGCATGTAAAACATTCCAAGATCAACAACAAATTATAAATAAAAAATTAATTAAAAACACATTATGTAGTGGACCGAATTGTGAATCTAAACCATTCTCGAGTCAACTTGAACACACAAAAAATTTCATCAAAATCGGTTCAGCCGTTTAGGAGGAGTTCAGTCACATACAGACGCACAGAAGAAATATAAGGATATGAAGTATGATTATTGGGAAGGGTCGGGCAAAATAAATTACATTAATAACGATTATATACTTTTTTATTTTCATATTACATTAATGGAGTATGGGGAAGGGTGTGGTAAAGAATAAATTACACTAATAACGGTTATAGATATTTTATATTTTAAGTAAAATAATAAAATATAATTATAATAAAATATAATAAGTAAAAAAAAACAAAAAATATAAATATAAATGTAAACGTTCGGGAACGGCTACCACCAGTCCGGCTATAACAGATGAAATACACATTAATACGCAGTAAAAATCTAATAAATCAAAATAAAAACGGACGGGCAACTTACATCGATTTCCTCCCCGAACAAATATCGGAGGTCGAACAGATCGACCTCCGTCCAAGTTGCCGCCCACCGTGCTTCATACTTGCGCCGCCGCTCCTGCCGCTCGCGGCACTTTGCCGACAGCCGCGCTGCATCCTCCACCGGTGCAATTTCAAAGACCGGCATAACTATGGCTGTTAAGACGAAAACAATTAGTTAAAAATAAATAAAATTTACGCGCTATGGGTAATTGTTGAAGATTACTTACGATAATTCTTGACGATTGCCAAGAATGCCAATGATTCTAATCTGTGGATGGACATGTTGAGCGGAAAATAATGAATAAAACGAACACGCTTGGGTTTATAAAGCACTGAGAAAACATCTCCCTCCAAACTCTAAGACCTGAGATAAGTAAAAACTCCGGTCTCTTTCTCTCTCATGAAGTTGCAAGGTTTGCATGAACTCGAAACCCTGCAGGCTTATAAAGATACTTGGAAATTAATATTTTACTCGTGGAGCAAAGAATAAATTATGTTTTTAAGAATAATTATTGATTTTATAATGTCCCCAACGCAATGTTCTTGTGGATTGTGGAATTATGAATCGTTTATCATCGTAAGGACTAAGCATCTTCTTTTCTTCATATATAGAATATACATTGTGCAATTTTGAACGAATACATCTTTGTTCACGATGCATTTCTAAACGTTCATACAAGCAACGTATATAATCATCGAAGGAAATAGTTTTCCTAACTACGTTACTTTTGACACCCTTCACTTTTTTCGTGTCCCGTTTGCCTTCTACGCGCAAAGCATACATTTTCGACCGAAGTCCGACAAACTCAGTCATTATACACCCATTATTTTCATCCTTCATTAACCCCGGTACTTTTTTATTTACTCGTGGCATACTGTAAACATTGTCCTCGGTATAGTCGCTCGTGTCAAACCGATGTATATCGCGTTTCATTACATCGTATATGTCATCACATTCCAGTTCGTATATAAGACTGTCTGTGTCTGTGTATAATATTTTACAAAGATGTTTAAATTTCGGCCAAATATAATCATGATGGAATTCTTACAAACATGTTTTTGATATATCCAGAATACACATACCAACATAAATGGGTTTTGCAAATTTAATTTCCAACTTTCGCATCTCTATTGCGACCAAATATTCCGAAAATATTGATCTGCTATGAAAATTTGGTTTTGATATCAGGGCCTCGGCCCCGTATCTACCATCCCATTTTGTAACTAATTTAACGTCTACATGATTTCTAACGTTCTCCATAGTTTTGCCAAAGACTGCATTATTCATTAATTTAAATAAATTCTTTTCAAAATCATTTTTAGCTGCAGTTCTAAGTTGCGTGTTTAAATTAATGTATTCGCGAAGCCATGGAGATTGTTTAAATTCTAAAACGCGATGAATTACAGAAACTTTTAAACCATGATTTAAGCATTGTTGAAGATTGCGGTAATGGATGATGTAACGTTGCTTATCCTGAACTGTAGCGAGTAGTTTCTCATGTTTGGCATTAGGAGGCTTCTCGCGTATTGGACAAAAAGGTAAATCTGCATGCTTATCGTGTAATTCTAGCGGGTATTTCAAATCGACTTCCAAAATATATCCAATGTTCGAATTTTCGGATATCGCATGAATGTTAAAAGTTTTAATTTCATTATCGTCTAACCACTTAAACTCGCCGTAAGGCAGATACTGCGACATTGCCCATCCATACAAGTTATTAACATCGAAATAAACTAAATATCGCGATGGTTCTTCGGAATTGTACGAATCCATGTATTTATTATTGGCCTTTGCGTATCGATTAGAACATTGACTTAAACCACCACGTATGCCGCTCTCTATGAAAAGTAGCATATCGATATCTGTCAATAATTCTAATTCGATACGCGTGTGCTTCAGCATTGCATCCCACGTAAAACCGGGTAAAGTATAGTAATATGCAGGATCCAATTTGTAACTTCTCAAACAGCTGCCACGAAAATTTTCAAAAATGTCGGCCAATAATAAAACGTCTGTTTTTAGATATAAATCGCTGTATTCGCCAAGTGTTTTTATATTAAAACTGTGCCAGACTTTTATCGCGTAGTCATAATCCTGCTGTGAAACGGCACAGTCGCTTAGTTGATTATAAAATTTGTCACATGTCGGCAATGTCGTCTCGCTCAGTTTCATGTAGTCGGTAACATAATCGTATGGAAAGATGCCTTTTCGTGTAAGCAAATCGAATCTTATCTCGTTCAAAAAATTTAATTGTGACCGTAAAATCGTCATATCGTCTTTCCCTAGATACGAACTCAATTTATCTAAACTTGAATTTAAAAATTTGAATGAATCTATAAATCGAAGCGAAATTTTGTAACGTTTTAGATTCGTTGAAAATGAAATATATTTTTCTTTTGTAATTGGCAAGACTGATGTCGAGCCTTCGATAATCGTTACCAATTCATTTATTACAAAATGGGCATCGTATCCCGATAAGTTATGAAACACTATTGGTATAAAACGTTTATTTTTATAATTTAAATTACACCCCTGATGAGCAGGTCCTCGGTAACGACCAGTGAAATGGCAATGATCTCGAACTTTTGTTTCGTCGATGTCGAACGGTTTTTCGCAAATATAACATTGCGTTGCATTCATATAATTTTCTCTTTCATCACCCGTCAAATTTGTCATGGGCACAATCCTATTAAATAATGGTGCAATTTTTCTTACAAGGTTCTCAAGTTCATTCACGAACCATTCAGCACAGTCAGGACCCCGATACGCGCGATACTCGCACACCGATGCGTTGTATGAACAGTGAAAATAATATCCCACACTGTATGCTTCGTGTTGCTGGTATGCATTACAGTGTCCTTGATTGCTGTTAACCTTCTTAAGCATGCATTCGAAATCAGCGTACACGATGAATGGATGACGTTCTCGGTGACAAAAATTATCAAACTTTATTATTTTATCTTCACTCGATGGTAGAATGATTGCGCAATCGTTCATCTTCATGCAGTCCTTTGTATGTTTCAATAACTTTTCTTCCGCATAAAAGTAGTAAAGGCATCTGCATATAAACAAAGTAACTGCATTAGTACAAAAAGAACAAACGCATACACTAAAGTAGATCGTAATGGCATGATACAAATCTGTCACAAATATAAGTTTTACTTTTATGTGCACTGAGCTGGTTTGAAACAAGCCGGGAAAGATTTTTAATCCATGCAAAGTGACGCACATTACGGTTGGGCGTTTCAAGCATCAGCAGGTTAACGTGACGAAATCTTTTGTTGGTGGTGAGTTGGAGCGGAGCACACCTTTTCACATTCAAGTCCCAGAAATAAACGTTTATCGAAACATCGTTTTGGCGCTCAAATTTTGGTATTTGATTAAGGGTTATTGGAAATGCGATGCCCTCCAAATTTAAAACGGTGTCATAGTTGGGATACGATGATGGTCGATTTGCATTCACATGGACGGGATATAATGCTGCAACTATCGATCTGACAAAACACGTATCATCGTCAACTGTCACATTTACTAACGCTCTTTTGTCCTTGATTGTTTTTGGTATGTCGGTGTAACAACCAGCATGCATCGAATTGCATTTATTGATATTTAACATCAAATGCAGAATTTTCGATATTGCCCAACCACTGTTCCGTTCCTGAAATTCTTCCATCAGTGTTAAAGTTGAGTTCACAACGCATTTGTCATACCAATCGTTCAAGTTCGATGTAGAAAATAATTGATTATTTCTCACACTGAAACTTTTCACATCAGTTTTATTATTAGCGGTAAACTCCCCATACAACACCGTATTCACTTTTATGCATGAATGATTTGGAAAACTTCCGCTAGACGTTGGAATACTATTTTTCTAGCATCTTCCAAAAAGCTTCGTGGTTCAATATGCTCGGTGTTGATTATAATTCCTGTAGTTATCCGGTTATGGAAAGCTGATTCTACATCCTCCCAGATAAGAGATGATGATGATGCATGTGATTCAGCATCTGTTCTCCTTTGACCTTCGCCTATTTTTACAGATCCGTGTAACTCTGCTCTTAACGATTTAAATCTCGCTATCCTGGTTGTTAAACTATTTTTCAAACCAGTTGATAAGTCTTTTTCGAGTTGCAATCGCTCTATCATTAAATCATTGCATTGATTGCATTGCACCAGACATGCGTTTCGGTCGTCGTTACTACTTATGGCTGCAATACGTTGTGTCAAAAGTTGTTCTATACATGCAAGTTCGTTTAGTAATATTGCCTTTTGACCACTAGGATGATCATTGTCATGATACAATATCCTACGCAAAGCGTCGATTCTTTCTTTGTATGCTTCTATATCTCGCCATCGTTCGTCTGATAAATCGTCTCCCATTTGTAATCGTTCGTCTATCAATTCAATGCACTGGTGACATTGCATCAAGCAATCACAACGCTCATCTTCAGTATTGATGTTTATCGCCCGCTGCGCCAATAATTCGGTGATGCGTTCGAGTTCTTGCAGTAACGTGGCCTCCATTTCTCTTTTCCACAAACGCGTTAAGTAGCCTTGCACTTCCAATTGTTAAACTACATATGACGCACATTGCAAAATATTCTCCCATTTTATTAAAGTGTGGCTGTCATTGATGAAAGTGTTTAATTGCTGTTCACTCTGCAGCGTCAACAAAAAAAACCACATTTCCAAGACGTAGAAAAATTCGTTCAAGGTCATGAGCAAAACCTCTACCTTCTATAGTCGCGAATTGCAGCGTCAGATTTGCTGCGCCAACAAAAAATCTCATTTCCAAGACGTAGAAAAGTGGGTGGGGCCTTGTGTCGTCTTCCGATAAGACTAAAATAATTCAAGGTCAGGACGTATCATATTTTTGCTGATGGCGTCAAATTTCAGTTCAAGGTCATCGGGGAGGGGTGGAGGGGAGGGGTATTCCTGCTGAGGGGGCGGTGGTTATAGGGCGGGGGTTGTCATAGGGTGGGTATTTCTGCTGAGGGGGTGGTTATAGGGCGGGGGTTGTCATAGGGTGGTTATTTCTGCTGAGGGGGTGGTTATAGGGCGGGGGTTGTCATAGGGTGGGTATTTCTGCTGAGGGGGTGGTTATAGGGCGGTGGTTGTCACAGGGTGGTTATTTCTGCCGAGGGGGGTGGTTATGGGGTGGGGGTTGTCATAGGGTGGGTATTTCTGCTGAGGGGGTGGTTATAGGGCGGGGGGGTTGTCACAGGGTGGTTATTTCTGCCGAGGGGGTGGTTATGGGGTGGGGGAGGGGGAGGGTGATCATATTTCTGCTGACGGTGGTGTCAAATTTCAGTTCAAGGTCATAGGGTGGGGAGAGGGGTGGATGTTGTCGCGGTGGGGGGGTATCATATTTCTGCTGACGGTGTGGTGTCAAATTACAAAAAATGCTGACGCCAGTGATTTAGAATCCGCATAGAACAACTACTATAGCAGGACATAGACACCAATAAGCTGAAGACACAATTTCCTCTCGAATATTCAGAATTAGACGGTGCCTACGGGAAATGCCTCACTCTAGAGACGGCAACCGCTTGCGCAGCAACTGTGCGATTATTCCACGTGTATGGAAAAGCAGAACAAGCACTAACCTTACAGGATGAACTAAACGAAACAGTAACAGAATTTCAGACACCGGAATCTTACAATGGCCCAAAAACAATAAGGCGACGAAGCGCTCCCTTTGGATTTATTGGATCAATAAGTGATACACTTTTCGGAACACTCACCACAGAAGACGCGGAATATTATAACTCGGAGATAGATAAACTGGACCATAACCAACACGAATTGGCACATATCATGGAAAATCAGACACACATAGTTAGGAACGAACTACATAAACTTCACCAAATATTTGAGAAAAACACGGCACTAATTTCGGAAAATCGCAATAGACTAAACGAGATTACCGAAGCCATCCAACAGGAGGAGAATAGGGTAACCACACTTCAATACATGATGGCTCTATCACGATTCGTACAGGGTATAGAGACATCTTTGGAGCACTACATAAAAACAACTGAAACATACCTCGCCGTAATACGAGCTGTAAAATCCGGTGAGGTGCCACACGCACTATTGGACAGATCTATTTCGCGCCGCATAATTTCGGATATACGGAACACACAGAGGAACTTCGATCTACCAATACCACCGGGCCATCAATCACTTAAAGAATTAACAAAATCTACCACCGTAAACGCAATAATTCATCAGAGAAGAATCCTCATAGTGTTACAGCTACCTCTTTCAGATGGAACAACATACCATCTCTATCGCACTTACTCTTGGCCAATACCCCAAAGGTTAGGACAAAAAGTATTTTGCTGAAGATGCTGTAGTAACAGCATCTGGCTACATTCAACCTAAAACACCATATTTAGCAATAAGCAACGATCATCGATTCTACTTCGAAGCAGACGAGTCCTACATCAATAATTGCCACAAGACTCCGTACACACACCTTTGCCCACTGGGACAACCGTTGTCTGAAATTGCCTCGTCCACCGCTTGCGAAGTTACCCTACTGCTGCGCCCTACCACCCACGCATTTAAAACATGTGAGGTGCGGATACAACACCAGCACACACCATTTTGGGCACACTTAAGGACCATGCAAGCCTGGTTGTATTCATTAGAAAAACCAGAATCAGTACAACTCATTTGTAACGGAATGAAGGACGATATCGTAACAATAGAGGGGACCGGAACTTTCCAGCTGAGAGCGGGGTGCATCGCTAAAACTACTTATGAGACGCTAATTGGAATGCAACATCTAGAAAGCCTGGAACAATATTTTTACCAACCAAATTTACTATTAAACATCTCAGAATTTTCTCCACAGATTCATCGTTATAAAGAAATTAAGCCATTAGCCATGCCATCAAAAACCTCAGGCGTCATCACACCCATTGATGATTCATTAACAGATATAGAAGCCAAATTAGCCGAAATGGATACACACCATCGAAGCCGGAATCTTACAACCAACGTGCTGCACGGAAGCCTAGCCTACCTGGCTATTCTAACCATAGCAATCTTTATATACTGTACACGACATGCCACGAAGAAAATTTGGATAACAAAAATCTGTCAGAAGAAAAGGACCGAACCACAAAACCAACCTACACCCCCGGAGCAGCTCCCAACAACCACACCACCTTCAATTGCGCAACAACCACTGCCGTCACTACATCAGCAGCGGGCACTAGTAAATTAAGGAAAAACTATTTATTGTAACAATTTATTTATTTTTCTGTCCGTTTTCTTTTTCGAGCCTCGCAGGGATTACACGTGTTCTGTCATAAGTTTAAAATTTCTTGTACTTGTAATTTTCGTTATTTTATTAGGATTATACTATTTTGAATCTCCTGCATCCTCCGATAAATAAAACAAAGAAGACTAGCATCACCAAGTCAGGAATCAGCAGTACGAGTTGAATCTAGGAGGGTCTTCGTCACGCGCCTAGCCCATTACACCAGGCAAAACGATTTCCTCGAAATGATACTAGATACGAGCCACTACGGTCAATACCACTACCCGGAGTGCGCTACACAACTACGAGACATCCACCATTCATAGATCTCGCAAAGATGGAACGAGTGTCCGAGAAACAGGCAGCAGGGCGTGAATGGATACCTCCGCCAAACGAAATCTCTGGATCTCACCGATCCGAGATGGACCAACAACGGAGAGTACAGGAGAATATCGTCCGATGTTTATTTTTGGTAATATGGCACTGTAATCCCTGTCCAAAGTCATTAGTTTTAGTTAACGACGCAACTACCAATTATCAAAATCAATCACATCTAACATTAGATAAACGCTCCTACGACTATCCATATAATTCAGATCATCGAGGACGATGATGACTCTAAGGGGGGAGGGATGTTACGTCCCGACAAAGAAAATTCCATTGTCTTCAATTTCAAAATTACGAAAGCGTCAGCAATCAGGAAGTTGGTTCATTGACTGACCTCCTTGGAGTCACCAGCGTCAACAAATTTTCTCTTCTTCTCGAAACGCTGCGTCGAAAATATGTAGCAATGATAGACATTCCAACAGGTCAATATACTAATGAACTCTTTCCTCCAAATCATGCGAAATCAGCATTTTCGACTCTAATAAAAAACCCGATTACGGACAATAGACACTCAGTCGGCCATACAGTCGCGAGGTGCGCGGTCTCTCTGCCCGAGGAACGTTTAGTATTGCGAAATACGTCGAGCAGAGTTTCGTGAAAATCAACTGTCACACGAAAAGACTCAGTTCACTCGTTAAATAAAGACTCAAGTTTTCGAACCATCTACAATTAAAAAACTCTTAGTGTCAGGCGATAGTTTCACTCAATAAGAACATTGTCCAACATCCGTACGTCGAGAGGAAGAGAGAGAGAAGGGAGCAATCCATCAAATTAACCGTTTACCGTTTCTGTACATCTAAACATAATAAAGGAATCATAATACCTTTTGAATACGCGTTATATTCTCATACTTGTGTACCAATCAGATTTTTGTAACAATTCATTCTTTTATCAAAATATATAATAGTTATTTATTCAAAATTTGATCATAATTTAGTGCGTACTTTTCCAAACCTTGTACCCAACGAGCGAGAGGCTTGTATACGTCTAGACCGAATCCGAATCCTATATTATCTTTCCTTCACAAAGAAGGTGTTTAAGCGTTGCGTCGGGTCATAACATACCGCAGAGTAGTCACCTACCACTAGGCCTGCGCCGCACGTAACACTATTAAATGTTTATTACGTATCTGATGCAGATATAGTAATAATGATATTGTTACTAAATGTACATTGATCTGTAGGAAGGTATCTGCATATTACATTATATCCAATGCAGATAACCAATAATGATATTGTTAGTAAAAGTACATTGATCTGTTGTAACGAATCAGCATATTACATTATATCTAATGTAGATATACTAAGAATGATATTGTGATTAAATGTATATTACATATCTAACGGAGATATAGTAATAATGATATTGTTATTAAATATATATTACATATCTAATGCAGATCTAGTAATAATGATATTGTTATTAAATGTATATTACATATGTAACGCAGATACAGTAATAATGATATTGTTATTAACTGTTCTTTGATCTGTAGGAAGGTATCAAGATATTACATTACATCTAATGTAGATATAGTAATAATGATATTGTTATTAAATGTTCTTTGATCTGTAGCAAGGTATCAAGATATTACATTACATTTAATGCTGATATGGTAATAATGATATTGTTATTAAATGTATATTGATCTGTATGAAGTAATCAGTATATTATATTATTTCTAACACAGATATAGTAATAATGATATTGTTATTAAATGTATATTACATATCTAATGCAGATATAGTAATAATGATATTGTTATTAGATGTGCATTGTTCTGTACGAAGGGATAAGTGTATTACATTGTTTCTAACGTAGATATAGTAATAATGATATTGTTATTTCACGTATATTACATATCTAACTCAGATATAGTAATAATAATATTGTTATGAAATGTACATTGATCTGTATGAAGGAATAAGTATATTACATTATTTCTAATATAGATGTAGTAATAATGATATTGTCATTAAATGTATATTACATATCCAATGCAGATATAGCAATAATGATATTGTTATTAAATGTATATTACATATGTAACGCAGATACAGGAATAATGATATTCTTATTAAATGTTCTATGATCTGTAGGAAGGTATCACGATATTACATTGCATCTAAGGAAGATATAGTAATAATGATATTGTTTATAAATGTGTATTACATACCTAATGCACGTATAGTATTAATGATATTGTTATTAAATGTACATTGATCTGTACGAAGCAATCAGTATATTACGATATTTCTAACTCAGATATAGTAATAATTATATTGTTATTAAATGTATGTTACATATCTAATGCTGATATAGTAATAGTGATGCTGTAATTAAATGTATATTACATATCTAATGCAGATATAGTTATAATGATATCGTTATTAAATGTATATTACATTTCGAATGCAGATATAATTTAAATGATACTATAGTAATAATGTACTAAATGTACATTGATCTGTAGGACGGTGCCAGTATATTACATTACATCTAATGTGGATATAGTAATAATGATATTGTTATTGAATGTATATTGCCTATCTAATACAGATATAGTAGTAATGATATTGTTACTAAATGTTCATAGATCTGTAGGAAGGTAGCAGTATATTACATTATATCTAATGTAGATATAGTAATAATGATATCGTTATTAAATACGTATTATATATCTAATGCAGATATAGTAATAATGATATTGTTATTAAATGTATATTACATATCTAACGCAGATATTGCGATAATGATTGTGTTATTAAATGCATATTAATCTGTAGGAAGGTATCAAGATATTACATTATATCTAATGTAGATATAGTAATAATGATATTTATATTAAATGTACATTGATCTGTATTCCGGAGGCGGACGTCCACCGCAACCCGGCGCGTCCCCAGGTGGCGGATAGGGGACCGGCCAGCAGATATGCTGGTTCCCTGCGAAATAAGGGCCCCTCGTTGAGGCCACGAATAAGCAGTCGCGGACCAAATGGACTAGGGGAAGAAACCCCGAATTAAGAAACCAAATATGGAGCAGTCCAAAAATAATACTTCGGCTACGGTGCAGAGGAGGGATACCTCAGTACCGGCGCTCAGGGGTGAGAAAGCGGGCCCCGGGGCGTCGTTAACCGACGACCGCAGCGCTATGGTGGTGGCTGACCTGGCGAAGATAGTGTATAATGCTACAGGCAGCAAGGTGGCGGATCCTCCTGCCCCAGATGACATCTGGGGAAAACTGAAGGAGGTGGACGCAGTGGAATGCGCCCAATTAACGCGAATGCGTCAGGTCTTAGACGCAATGAAGGCGGCGACAGAGAAGCAGAGGAATATCGCCAGTCCCGTCAAGGAGGGCATCCCCCGCCTTTGGGAGTTGGTTGATCTCCTCTACTTCAGCAGGATGACGCGCTGCAAAGCGCTTAGGGCGCTCGAAACTTCTGCGCCCATGTCGCCAGCGACACCACCTCCTTCTACTCCGGGCGTTGCTACCCCCTCTCAAAAGAGGACGAGGGCAACCCTTTCTAGCCCGGAGGAAAAGGAGGAGGAAAAGCGGAGGAAAACGAGGACCCAGGGATCGGAGTCCTGGGCCACGGTCACAAAGAGGAAAAGGGGAAAGGACGCCTCCGGTAGCCAGAGTGTGCCCCAAAAGGGCAAGGAGCTAACAACCCCGTCCGCACCACAGAAGGGCGGGGGCAAGAAAAAGGCGCCGGTGAAATCTCCGCGTTTGCAACTAAGTTTGCAACTAAGTTGAAGCCGGCGGAAGCGCCGGCTCCAAGGAAGAAGAAGAAGACGAAGAAGAAAAGGAAAAACCGACCGCGCTCCAACAGGAGGGCAAGAGCTACGCGGAACTCCTCGGGGCAATCCGCACGAAAGTGCGCCCCGAGGAATCTGAGACTGTAATCCGCACGGTCCGGAAAACGAGGGACGGAGCAATTCTCCTCGAGCTGGAACGGTGCGGAAATCAGGCCGCCCTCCAAACGGTGATTCAGGAGGCCGTGGGGCAGTCCGGAGAGGCCAGGATCCTCACCAGTCGTGTTCGGCTGGAGGTCCTGGACATGGACTGCCTCGCCACTTCCCCGGAAGTCGAGGAAGCGGTGCGGCGCGAACTCGGCGACGACATGAGCGGTCAGCTTAAGGTCGCCGTTTTCGCGCCAAACACGCGTGAGATGAGGATGGCGGTCATCGAGCTCGACGATATGTCGGCCCGAAAGCTCTTGGAAAAGGGAAAGCTGCGCGTCGGCTGGATCCGATGCCGTCTACGGCAGCGGACGGACGTGCAGCGCTGCTTGCGGTACCTTGGATTCGGGCACCGGAAGCAGGAGTGCAAGGGGCCGGACCGCAGCGGCCGCTGTTGGAAATGCGGCCAACAGGGGCACAAGGCGACCGCCTGCACCACCAAACCGCGTTGCTTCCTCTGTTCCGAAGGAGCAGAGGGCGCACAGCCCCTGGAGCACATTCCAGGCTCCGGGGCATGCAAGGCCTTCCGGGTTGCCCTGAAGAAAGCGAAAGGTCGGAAAGGACCTTCTTCGTCCTCCAGGGCAACCTAAACAGAAGTAGGGTCCCGGATGATCTGCTGACGGAACTCGTTCACGAGCACCGCGCTAGCGTAGCGATCATCAGCGAACCCTACCCAATTAGAGCTAACTGTCACGTAGACAGCTCCGGCTCCGCGGCGATTTGGGTCATCGACCCCCTTACAAGGGTCGCGAATCGCGGAGCTGGATGCTGCTACGCGTGGGTGACAACGGAGCAAGCCACATTCGTGAGCTGTTACCTTTCCCCCAACGACAGTAGCCAGAGATTCAGGGGCAAGCTCGAGACTTTGTCGCCGGAGACTTTAACGCGCGGGCCATAGAGTGGGGCATGCCGCAACCCAACACCAGAGGTAAACTGGTGTTGGAGATGGCTGCCCGACTCGGCCTCGTCGTCCTCAACGTCGGTACAATACCAAACGTTGTGACCCTTTCGGGGGTTCACTGTATACAAAACGGGGACGTCGCAAAATACAAAGTTGTTGGGCGCCAACCACTGATTGTGGCAACCGAAACTTAACAAAAGGAAAAAGGGGTATTGGGAATGTATACACTGGAGGGTTTGCGGGCACTTACGTCCGTACAATTTCGCGGGGGAGTGCGCAAGGAGGAGATAACTGGGGACGGGAAGATACAGGGTCAGGATAGGTTCTCGCGGGGGTCTCTACGTTACGCGTAGTCTTATAAAAAGGGGTCGAAACGAGAAGGGGTTCGTTGCCAAAACTCGGAGTAATACAAAAATGTAATTGATACGAAAAGGGCTCACCAAGATCGCTATCCAGCACTCAAACAACTCGACTCGCTTCTCCAAAATCTACCTCTCTACCAAACTCTCTATACTTCGCAAAAAGCTTTATCACACGCTTCTATCGCTAGCCTAGGGCTCATTAACGGCTCGTCGTCGCCGCTACGACGACGAGACCGTCGCAGGATGCTTTTGGGAGGGGATGGGGTTTGGAAGGGGGGCCTTTTTCGGCACGGGACTGATCGTTTATCGATCTTCGATACACCGGTGGTCGGGATCGATGGGCTGACGGACTTCCTGCGATGACGGGTGGGCTGAGGTCTTCGGGCTCGGCGACAGGTGGCTCTGGGTGGACGTTTGCGTCAGTTTGGGCCGCTTCATCATAATTTATGGAAACTCCACGTTGCTCCTTATTTGCTGGAGGGGTGGATCTGTCGCCGGCCTCGAAGCTCCTGTTGAGGGTGGTCCTCGTTGTGCCAGTCCGTCGCCTCCATCTGTCCGACACCGGTGGGTGGGAGGAAAGGAGTGAGGTGAGGGAAGAGTTATGGGTTAGTGTTAGGTGGGCGCATGGGTGGGGGAAGCGCAGCGATTGTAACGGGGGGGGGGGGGCACGGGTGTCACCACGTTACAACACCCCTCCGCCTTGACCGGAAACGGGGAATATAACAAAAGTGGAGCGAATGGCGAAAGGTGAGAGAAAAGAAATACAATAATCGGTGGGCTATTCACGGTCACTCATTCGTCCATGCTGCGATCTCATCCAGGGGGGGCGCGGGTCTGAGCGACCCTCTTGTTGCCGTTGAATATTATTTTACTATTGATTGATGGACCTGCAATGAAATTGAATTAGTATCTGGCCAAACGGAAGAAAAGGGGGGAGAAGCTAAACGGTGGGTGGAGGAAGATTATATAATTTTACCTGCCTTTTGATTTGTGATGATTGTTATGTCTAATTTATTTCGTGAGGAATAAGGGGGGGTTCGTCGTTACCATGATGACTTCTGTCCCAATTACGCCGCTAGTCGGACATTTTCGCGCGTTTGAATACCCATAGATCGAGAGAGGGACCCCAGAAGATATTTCGTGGGAGGGCCCGAAGGGGGCGGGAAGGAACAAGGGTAGTAGGGTGTCCGGGGGGCGGAGCTACCGGAGGGAAATGACTGAAGGGGGAGAGAGAGAAAAGGGAGGACAAGGAGGAAGGGAAAGAATATAAGAGGGGAGGGAATAGTAGAAGAGAAGGTAGCGGGCCGACTCTTGGATTTTGGCCAGGAAACGAAAGTTCTGGGATTTTGTAACGATCTTGTGAAGATTTCCTAAATTGAAGTGTGTGTGCAAGCAGTGTATCGGCATATTGAAAGAATAACCCGATTAACATATAGAATTAATTCGGCTCATAGATCAGGATAGAAATAGTGAAGGGAATAGTGGAAAAGAGAAGGGAAGGAGGAAGGAAAAGAAAAATTTAGGGTAGGTTGCGGGGCTTAGGGATTCTTACGGACATGAGGGGTGGCGGAGGAACTCTCAGGGACATTAGGGACGGGATTTCAGGGGTTTGGGGACATGAGAAGGGGGGATATTCCGGGAATAGGGATTCCGGAGGGGGATAGCGGGATAGGGTTTTTTGGGGGTATTTCAGGGATGGGGCTTGGGGTGGTGTGGTGGGGGTTAGGGGACGGTCGCGGCCCTTCTGGGCCCTCAGGCGTGCTGCCGTTGCCCGTAGGGTGGCAAGGTGAGGGTCGCCGGACATTCGGGAGAGAGCGTCTGGCACGACGTTGTGGGTTCCCCTACGGTGGACGATTTTCATAGGTTGGCCTTGAAGGGTCAAGGCCCAACGGGCTAATCGTCCTGTGGGGTCCTTAAGGTGGTGAAGCCACCGGAGGCTGTTATGGTCCGTCACCACGGTGACTTCGGAACCTTCAATGTAGGAGCGGAATTTCTGAGTCGCCCACACGACGGCCAGACACTCTCTTTCGGTTACGGAGTAATTTCTCTCCGCGCGGGTATGGGAACGGCTAGCGTAGGCTATGGGGTGCTCTTCACCGTCCACGGTTTGTACGAGAACTGCCCCGATAGCCGTATCGCTAGCGTCGGGTTGGAGGGAAAAGGAGAGGGTGAAATCGGGAAGAGCCAAGACGGGGGTTTTGGTGAGGGCAATTTTTAAAGTTTCAAAAGCGGTTTCTTGTTCGGGACCCCATTCCCAAGCAACATCTGTCTGTAGGAGGCGGGTAAGGGGAGTTTGATCTTTGGAAACATCTTTTAGGAATCGGGAATACCATTTAACCATTCCCAGGAAACGTCGGAGTTGTTTAAGGGTTGTAGGAGGAGGGTATGAAAGAATGGGTTCTATTTTTTCGAGGTCGGCTATCATGCCGTCTTTATTTATTAGAAAGCCAAGATATCGGACCTCGGAACAACAAAATTCGCGTTTTTCGCGATTGATCTCTAAATTTGCTTCTTTTAAGCGGGTGAGGACTTTTGTGAGCCATTCTAGATGTTCCTCGTACCTGTCGGTCGCGATTACCACGTCGTCTAAATATGCGAAAATGTGGGGTTCCCAATCGGGGATAATCAATTTATCCATTATTCGTTGGAAGGTTGCGCGGGCGTTGGTGAGGCCGTAGAGCATGCGGGTGAATTAGAAAAGGCCTCTACCCGGGACTGCAAACGCGGTAATTTCTTTACTGGAGGGATCAAGGGGGACTTGGAAGTACGCTTGGCTGAGGTCTAATTTAGAAATATAACGGGCTGTTCGGAGGCTATCAAGAATACGGTCCATGCTAGGGAGGGGATAGGCGTCTTTTTTAGTGATTTTATTAACGTCACGGTAATCAATACAAAATCGATAGGAGCCATTGGGTTTGGGAATTAGGACAGGACGACTGCACCAGGCGCTAGAGGAGGGTTCAATTATACCGGCTTGGAGCATGGAATCTACTTCTTTTTGGGCAGCTTCTAAAACGCGGGGAGCCATACGACGGGGACGTTGTTTAATTGGAGGGTGACCTTGCACATCAATGGAGTGGGTTACGAGAGGAGTGGTTCCTAGAGTGGAGGATGGGGGTGGAATGAGGTGGTCCAGGAGGGTTTGAATTCCCGAGATTTCCTCGGGAGTTGCTTCCGAAAGTCCGGCGCACGCGGGGTTCATGGGAAAAGCGTGGGGATAGGATTCAGGGTAAAAGGGGTGAAGAGGTCTGTTCGGGGTCCGCCACGACCTTAGATCTCCGTCTATGGTCACTCCAAATCGGGCGATAAAATCCATCCCTAGGACTACCTCATACCCCAATGACTCGCTTGCGCGGAGGGGGAGGTCGTGCATTTCGTCATCGATCTGGATCGCGACGGTGACTTTCCCGAGGATTCTCTCTTTTATATTATTGGCTAGGATCATGCAGGCTTGGGAAGGGGTTAAGTGTGGTCTAAATAATTCAGCAATTTTGGGACCTGCATAAGAATGGGTTGCGCCGGTGTCGAGGAGGGCTTGGAAAATGTATTTACCGTGCTGCAAAGGGAGGAAAATGCGGTTATCGCCGGGATAGGGTTCTGTACGGGACTCTACTAAAAGGGATTTCCTTGGGGTTGGAATGGGGGCGGTTGGAGGAATTTGTGGGGAGCGTAGGACACGGGATCCGGGGTGTTTTCGGGGTGGTTGCGTCGACCCTTACCGCCGACCTCCACGTGCGTTTCGCACCGGAAGCAAAATTTTCTCCGCGTTTGTTGGCAAGCACCGAACCAGTGTCCCTGCTGGCCGCAATTCCAGCACTGGCCGGGCAGGGAGGATTGGGAGGTTGGGGTTGCGGAACGAGGAGGCGGTTGTCGGGAACCGGAAGTCGCTTGGGCGTAGGAGGTTGCGTGGGTGGAGGTCGGTGCGTACGTGGATCGGGGTTCTTGATACCCGGCAGGAGGTGGTGTCGTGGGGAGAGACATTAGACTAGGGATTTCGGTAATCGTTAGGGGAGGAGGAGGTGTAGCAGGGCGATCGGGGGTGGAGGATCGGGCTGTATTGGAGTACTGGGATGCATAAGGGTTTCTTCGGAGCTGTGGCGGTGACGGGGGAGGAGTACGTGGCCCAGGGAGTGCTCTACGGATTTTTGGCGGCGAGTTAGGAGGGGTAGAGGGTCTGGGAAGAAGATTACGAGGCTTAGGGCGGTGTGAGGATGGCGGGGCGGTTTCGGCCGCCGCCACCAGTCTGGATCGAGAACTTCGCGGGGGTATATACCCGCATTCGGGAATAAGGGTCGTTTCCGCTGGTGGGGGTTCGCGATAATCGCGGGTGTATCTTTGGGCCTCGTCTACCCATGCTCCTAATTTAAGGAGGTCGTTAAACGATCGGGGCGGATGGAAGTCAACGACATATTTATATCGTGGGTGGAGGTTTCTTTTCGCGATGGCCAGTCGCTCGCGCTCGGGGACGGGGGGATCGACGCGGGCAAACATCACCTGCAGTTTGCGTAAATATTCCGCCAGGGTCTCCCGCTCTCCCTGGGTTCGCGTGATTACGTCCCACCATAACCTGTCCTGGTAGTTCGTCGGGATGAATTGGAGGCGGAATCCCTCCAGGAACTCCTCATAGGTGGACCAATTGTTCGTCTGGCCCCGGGCCCAGGCCCGCGCGGAACCGGTGAGGACGAAGGGGATCGCCAGCAACATTTCTTCCTCCGTTAGTCGGTGTCCGGTCGCGTATTCGGCTAGGGTTTCTAGGAACCCTTCTCCGTCCTCCCCGGGGGCCCCCGCGAAGGAGATTCGCCACTTGCGGAAAAGTTCGGCAGCGCGGTCTCCTCCTGACCCGCGCGTGGGGCCCCGGGGTTGGAAAGGGTGGAAAGGGTTGGTACGGGACAGGGAAACTTCAGGACGTGATGGGGGCGGAATTGACGGGTAAGGAAGAGGAGCCGGGTCGGGCTGGTCGTCCGGTGGATTCGGCAATGAGTACGTGAAATTTTGGTATTGTCCGCGTGCGGCTGGGATAGGGTTGGACCATCGGGTCGAAAGGGGTATTGGGGGCTCCTGGATCCGTGCGGGGATGCGCGTGCTTCTCAAGGAAAGGGGCCTCACGCACATATTCCGAGATATTTCTTCTTCTTCTTGTTCTTCTTCTGCACAGCTGCGCTGGAAGTGGCATTTACAGTTCGGAATAGTGAATACAGCTTGGAATAGTGCAGAGTTACCTCAAAGAAAGGGGCCAAAGTGTTTCTTCATCCTTATAATGTTCGTGAGGTTTCGGAACTTTTAAATATCTCGATATATCTCGAAAACTACCCATCTGATCATAAAATGTCATAGAACATAAACAGTGGGAAATTCAATTTCCCACAAAAAAGGTCTCTTAACATTTTGTGATAGCTGGCACGATTTCCGAGATATTTGAAGATTTACCTTAAGGAAAGGGGCGTCACGCACATATTCCGAGATACTCCTTCTTCTTCTTGTTCTTCTTCTGCACAGCTGCGCTGGAAGTGGCATTTACAGCTGGGAATAGTGAAGAGGTACCTCAAAGAAAGGGGCCGCGGTGTTTCTGCATCTTTATAACGTGTGTACGTGTACGAATTTCGCACTTCAAACTCGTATGAATATCTCGGTCGGTAACATGGATCGATCATCCCGTCTTCGCCAGATACGTAAAAGTAATCGCTGCTGCGCTGTCTAACCATCGATCCGAGCGCTCGCCAATATTAAAACTCCCAAATTCGAACCGTTACGGCATTAATGCGAAAGCAATTCAGAGAGCGATTATCAAGCGACGGCAGCGATCAAGAGTGTTATCTTAACTCGAGTTTAGAGCATTTTTAATTTCAATTCAGTGCCTTGCACCGCGAAGTCTCTGAATCGTGTAATTCCAAATTAAAACACAAGTGTGATTTTTGTAGTGCTTAATTCACGACTCATTGTGTAAATATTATAAGTTATACACAATTAGTGACCGCTAAGCTGTGTCGTTCATCGTCTCCTCGACGCCCGCGTCATTGAAAAGACGGAATCCACGCCTTTTCCGAAAACTCTAATTCTCGCCGAGAACACATTATTTCTAATGTGGATATAGTAATAATGATATTGTTATTAAATGTACACTGATCTGTAGGAAGGTATCAGTATATTACATTATATCTAATGTAGATATACTAATAATGATATTGTTATTAAATGTACATTGATCTGTAGTAACGAACCAGTATATTACATTATATCGAGTGTAGATATACTAATAATGATATTGTTATTAAATGTATATTACATATCTAATGCAGATATAGTGATAATGATATTGTTATTAAATGTATATTACATATCTAATGCAGATATAGTAATAACGATATTGTTATTAAATGTTCCTTGATCTGTAGGAAGGTATCAAGATATTACATTACATCTAATGTAGATATAGTAATAATGATGTTGTTATTTAATGTATATTACATATCTAATGCACACATAGTATTAATGATATTGTTATTAAATGTACATTGATCTGTATGAAGGAATCAGTATATTACATTATATCTAATGTAGATATAGTAATAATGATATTATTACTAATTGTACACTGAACTGTAGGAAGGTATCAGTATATCACATTATATCTAATGTAGATATAGTAATAATGATATTGTTATTAAATGTACATTGATCTGTAGGAAGGTATCAGTATATTACATTATATCTAATGTAGATATTGTTGCGCCGGAGAGTGGAGCTCGCGCTTTCCATAGTTAAATGAATACACCAGGAGCAAACTAGACTGTCTATATTTCAGTTACACAATTGGTTTAGCAATAGATCCGTACAGTTCGGCTTCCCGATACAATCTGATATTTAAAAAGACGCGCGGTTGTCTAAGAGACCTCAGGCATCCGGTGACGTGTTTCCGCTCGAAACAAGGGATAGCTTCACGTTATGACTCGACGACAGCTTCGGACGGGGCAGTCGATGGCTCTTTCGATACATCAAGAAGCGGTCGATGCGTCGAAAGAGCGGGAACTTCTCGCCGTCGCAACAATATAGTAGTAATGATATTGTTATTAAATGTATTATACATACATACTATAGATATACTAATAATAATATTGTTATAAAATGTATATTATATATCTAATGCAGATATAGTAATAATGATATTGTTATTAAATGTATATTACATATCTAATGCAGATAGTAATAATGATATTACTACTAAATGTGCATTGATCTGTAGGAAGGTAGCAGTATATTACATTGTATCTATTGTGGATATAGTAATAGTGATATTGTTATTACATGTACATTGATCTGTAGGAGGGAATCAGTATATTACATTATATCTAATGAAGATATAGTAGTAATGATATTGTTATTAAATGTATATTACATATCTAACGCAGATATAATAATAATTATATTGTTATTAAATGTACATTGATCTGTAGGAAGGCGTCAAGATATTATATTATATCTGATGAAGACATAGGAATAATGATATTGTGATTTAATGTATATTACATATCTAATGCAGATATACTAATAATGATATTGTTACTAAATGTACATAGATCTGTAGGAAGGTATCTGTATATTACATTACGTCTGATCCAGATATACTAATAATGATATTGTTATTAAATGTACATTGATCTGTATGAAGTAATCAGTATATTTCATTATTTCTAACGTAGATATAGTAATAATCACATTCTTATCTTTATATATATATTTCTTCTGTGCGCGTGTATATGACTGAACTACTGAACATTTTTTGATCAGATGCGCAGTTTTCGAGATATATCGAGATATTTAAAAGTTCCAAAGCCGTAACAACATTATAAGCAAGAAGAAACGCTGTCCCCCCTTTCTTTGAGGTAACTCTGCACTATTCCAAGCTGTATTCACTATTCCCAGCTGTAAATGCTACTTCCAGCGCAGCTGTGCAGAAGAAGAACGAGAAGAAGAAGAAATATTTCGGAATATCTGCGTGACGCCACTTTCCTTGGGGTAAATCTGCAAATATCTCGGAAACGGTGCGAGATATGGCAAAATGTTAAGCGACGTTTTGTGTAGAAAATTAAATCCCCTACTATTTATGTTCTATAACATATTTTGATCAGATGCGTAGTTTTCGAGATATATCGAGATATTTAAAGGTTCCGAAGCCGTACCAAAATTATAACGAAGAAGAATCACTGTGGCCCCTTTCTTTGAGGTAACTCTGCACTACTCTAAGCTGTGCTCACTATTCCGAGCTGTAAATGCCACTTGCAGCGCAGTTGTGCAGAAGAAGAACATAAAGACGAAGAAATATCTCGGAATATGTGCGTGACGCCACTTTCCTTGAGGTAAATCTGCAAATATCTCGAAAACGGTGCCAGCTATGGCAAAATGTTAAGAGACCTTTTTTGTAGCATATTAAATTTCCTACTATTTATATTCTACGTCATTTTTTGATCAGATGCGTAGTTTTGGAGCTATGGCTCCAAAAAACGCGTAATTTCACTGCGAATCGTTTCCAATTTACGAAAATTATCCATAAATAATGTCCAATGTTTATAATTAACACCCCGAACATCGGAAACACGACGTCGAAATGCCTCGTAACACGCACATCACGTTTTCGTTATTTAACAATAAATTAACACAATATTTAATCAAAAAATGTCACAATAGCACTTCCGAACACATAATAAAAATGATTTTACCAAAAAACGCGAATAACTAAGCCGCTACCCACCGTGTTGAAAACCTATCCACGGAGCGACCACGAAACACGTCCGCTCTCCTCGACGCGTCAAGCAGGAATCCAACCTTTTTTTTTTTTTCGTGGGGAAATCTTACATAAGAACACCAGGGGTCGCACCCGGTGCCGGCTCCATCGCGGGGGAACCGCGTGCAATGGCGGCCGGGCCCCGCAGCCCGTACCGCCTGCAGTCCCCGCGCCTCGATCTCCTCACAGGCTACGGGGAGGAGCAACCCCCCGCCCGCCCGCGAGGAAGGTCGGTCCCTGTCCTTCGCCCAGCCGGCTTCCGGTGCCGGCTACACCCCGGGTCCGCGTGCAATGGCGCCCAAACAGGGCGCCTGCGGCCCGCTGAGTCGTCCCGCTGTGGGCTGCGGTGAGCCGTGGCCGACCACCCTCCAGGGGGACACCCTCGACTCCGCTGCAACCCCCCTGCGGGGGCCAGCGCCACTCCCAGCGTGGGAGGGAGACGCCACTCTCCGCCCGGAGTCACCCGACCCCCCAGAGGCGGAAGGAGAAGGGCCCCCGATTGAGAACGGGGTCCCCACCCGCCCGCCCCCGGGTCCGGCCTGGGTCCGGGCTCATTTCGTCCGGGGCGGGAGGGTACACCGCGACCCCTCCCACCCCCACAAGAAACACCCCCCGTAAAATCTCCTCACGAGGCGGGAGGTTCACCCGCCGCGCCGCGTTGTACCTCACGTTCCATAAGGGGGAGCCCAGTTTAGACCCCTGGGGCACTCCGCGGTCGACCTCTCTCCAGTGCAGCGTACCGTCCCGGCCCGTGTACAATATCCACCTGCCATCCAGGAAGGCCCTGATGATCCTCTGCAGATACGGGGGGACGTTGTGGTGAACCAGCGCCCCCCGTATCGTCCCATGGGGCAGGGTGTTGATCGCGTTTGTAACGTCCAAGGAGACGCCCAGCGCCACCCCACCCCGGGACGTGGCCGACTCGGCGAGGGTGCGCACCCGCTGGATAGCGTCGATGGTGCTGCGACCCTCGCGAAACCCGAACTGGATGTCGGCCAGATCGGGGCCAACGCTCGACAGGTGATGGACGAGGCGGTTTGCGATGACACGCTCGAAGAGCTTTCCTACCTCGTCCAACAGCACAATGGGCCGGTACGCAGAGGGAGAATCTGCGGGCTGTCCGTCCTTTCGGAGGAGGACCAGCCGCCCTTCTTTCCAAATCGAGGGTAACACCCCCTGCTCCAAAGCGGCGCACAGTGGTAAAAGATTCGATTCTAGGTGGACAAAATTATTGTGGAATAATTTATAAGTTCTCGGGGGTTAATAATTACAATCTCATTGTTAAAATATATATTTCTGTTATATTGAAAGAATTGGAGGTGGAAATTATAATAAAAATATTTTTTTTTTCATAAATTTATATATTTATTACTTATAAAAAGTAATGAACGTAAAAATAATTAAATTACTTAAATATAATGTTAAACATACTGTAATTTAATGTATACTATAATTAAGAATTTAACGGAATTATAAATTAATCGCTATCAGTTAGTGATTCATTATCACTAGAATCACTGTCCCCAATATCATGTTCACTACTGTTAAATCTGTCAGAATCAGTTAATAGCGAAAAGACTTCAGTTGATAGCTTCGAATTTGACTTAATTGTTTTTTTTCTATGATTATTTACAAAAGGGTCAGAGGAAACCAATAGCATCTGAAATATATCTCTCATTGTGGACTCCCGTGAAAATTTTCTACTATTTCCTTCTCTATATTTTTTTATTTCTATATGCCTACACTCCTGTGCCTCCTCGGAGAGCTGACCAATTGGTAGCAAAGTATTTTTAATAACGTCAGAGCCATGCACAAGCAATTTATGGACGGTTGGTGGGAGGAGATACCAAGGATATAATTGTACAAATTTTTTTAATGTGTCTGTGGCATATTTTTCGAATTTATCTGCATTTACTTCATATCCACATGAAATAGCTTGTAACAATATACAAAAACGGGTTATTAAATTTTGATCTATGCCTGTTATGGCACTTGATTGCACTGGATTTTCAAAAAATCGACGAGCCGTATTCCCGTCATCTGAAGTACCATAACCAGGCTTCACAACATCAATTAGCAGACCAATTTCATTCCAAAATCTCTTCTGTATTTTGTCCTTTCGTTTTGCTACTTTTTCTTTGTTCTCTGATTTTATTGTTTTTTGTTTGATTTCTAAACGATATGAAATTTTTAACAAGCACTCAAAGCATCGAATTCTCGTTTGCAGAGGGGATAGTCCGAACCTGTAAGTTGTTGGATCGATCACAACCGAGGATGTAGCTGAGTTAATCGATTTATTCATATCACGTGGTCCACATCCGCATATAAATCATTTTTGGGTAGACATATTCATCAAACTGTTACAAATTTTACCATCAACCATAGTAAAAACGAGAACTGGTTTTATTTCGATTGGTTTCGCTGCTATCATTAACTTTGTGGAAGTTAATGTTTTTATTGCATCTTCTATTTTTTTTGTTTCAACTTTTATTAGTTCAGATTTTTCAGATTGTAATAGTAATTTTATTGGCCTGCAAAATCTAGTGCTCGATGGTGTCGTGTTTTGCCATAATATTAGTTTATTACCATCTTCTTTATAATACATTTGTAATGGTACCAATGAGACAACAAACATAGAGCTGTCTTCTTGTTTTTCATTGGATTCTTTGAACCGTTGTTTATACTTACTCATGCCAGAGGTACCATCACATCCCCATTTGAATATAATTTCAATATCACTCAGTTTGTCTTTTGCGTGGTGTAATACTGGTTCTTGTACCTTACAAATTCGTTTAATGGCATGGTCAATGATAGATTGTAACGGTACCTCAGCAGAAATTTCCGTAACTTTAATTTCGTCCGGATAGCATTCCTTTTTTGCTTGGAGAACAAAAGGATACGAACGAAACGCATTAAAACCATGCATTTTTAAACGTTGTTATACCGCCTCATATGCCCGTTTCGTCATTTTCCCATCTAAAAATGCAGCTAGTGCTTCTTCCTTATTAAGTTTTTCTGGTTTAGCCTGTGAAGTTTGAAAATTCTTTTTCATTCATTTTACCCTTCGCCCTTCAGGATCTACATGCTGCTGCTTTCACTAGAAAAGCAGCATCACGCTTTCCTTCCGATGTTAAACTTACTTGTGCAGCATACACAATTTCGTCATTACTATATGTTTCTAATAATGATTGTATTCGGCGTTTTTTGGTTTTTTCACTTCCTTCATGAAATATTTTTCTCGGGCGACCAGGACCTTTAGATGTTGAAGGCTGCTGTTCTGTCTCACTTTTTTGTAATTCAGGAAAGTATGTGAAACCTTCCAACCACAACGAATTCTTTTTTATAAATTTTTCTTTCACGCGGTGGCTCTCCGTCCATTTTTGGGACATAATATAAGCTAATTTTCTAATACGGTCCATTATAACGGTTTCCATATTCTCTCGAACATCATTAATATTAAAATAATTTAAAACATGATAAACAAGTTGTGAAATTCTCGCCTCTTTCTTCGATTCGTTCAGCCATACATCGAACAAGTGTTTCCGCGAAATTGCGTATGCACCTGAAATTGATGATTTCTCAGTAAGGTGCAGATTGTAGCAGCTAATTTTTCTTGGGCATTGTTAAGTAATTCATATAGAAACAATATAAAACAGTTATACAGCTTGAGCATGCTTGAGTCGAGATATAACCTTATATTACTTTTCACTGAGTAAAAAAAAAGGTTGCAATTGCGGTTCATTTAATTTACATCTTTCTATAAGTTTTAAGGTGAAAAAAGGAAATGTGCATTAATTTTACATTTACTTACCTTCCATTTTGCTACGTGTAATAAAAAAATTCACTTTATATAACTGTTTCAATTAATAACACGTTTGTGTTGTTGCGTGTTTATTACCATGGAGAAATTTGCCTACAGCATACACTGCAGTTTCAGACATTTGGATGGTAATAATGGGTGAAACAAAGGAAAGACTGAGATATTATTATTGAAATTATTTATTTCAGATCCATTTTGAATTAATTCAGAAATATCATTTTTGTCCACCTAGAATTAGAAATTTTACCACTGTGCGGCGCTGAAGAGGCGGCACAGCCTCGGACCTAGGACGCCGGACGCGATAACCCAGGCGCGGCCGAGGATGCCGTCCAAGCCCGGGGCGATGTTCTTGGCCCCGAGCCTTCTGACGGCATCGTCCAGCTCCTCCTCTGTGACCCCCAGGTCGGCGGACCAGGCGACGGGCTCCGCCGGCCCTTGCTGGTGGCGCGGGTGCGACGATCCCCCGGAACGTGGGAAGAGGGTGTCTATTACCCGCGTCAGCAGCTAGGGGTCCAGGCTCTCCGAGACCGGGGGCGCCTGTGCACGGAGCTTGCCCATGACCATCCGGTAAGGGCGCCCCCACGGGTCCTCGTCCAGAGAGCCCTGGAGATCCTCCCACGCCTGGGATTTCGCGTCCCTGATGGCCTGCCTCAGGGCTACCACGAAGACCTGGTATGTGCCCCTCAGCAGATCCTCCCTCGCCGAGTCGCGGACTCGAGACCTTCGGGTGCGCTGCCACTGGCGCCGGGCGTGCTGACACTCGGATCTGAGATCCGCAATGTCGCCCGACCACCAGTACACTGCCCTCCGGGGGGGCAGGCGCGTGGCCCGGGGCATGGCGGTGTCGCATATTGCGGTCATCGCCTCCCGGAACCACTTGGCCTCCCCCTCAATGTCCGCGACCGGCCCGGCAAGGGCTGCGGCAATCAGCATGTCCTTGTCCAGCCTCTTCAGCACCCAGCGACGCAGTGGCGGGCCACGCGCCGGCCTGGGGGCGGCGGGGAGGGAGTAGCTGAAGGTGATGTATAGATGATCACTCAGCGTCTCCCGCGCCGCCACCCTCCAATTTTGCACCATGCGCCCGGCCACAGGGGACGCCTAGCCCAGATCCACAATGGATTCCCCCTGAAACCATTTTTTTTTTTTACGTGGGGGAAATCTTCGAAAGACGCCCCCAGCCCTCCTGGGAAGGAGCCGAGGGTAGTGCCGGATTTTTACCGGCTAAAACCCCCACGGTGGCCTACGCTGTGTGTTGCGGAGGGCCCCGGGACCTCTGACGAACAACACCGGGGCCCAAACACCCATGGCGCGTTGACGCCGCCTTGCTCGGTGGAGGGTCTAGCTTTGGCCCTCCCCCTACGTGCCAAACTCCGCCGCCATCGGGGGCCACACCAGGTGACGGCACTCCTCCGGCCGCGTGCAATAGGGACCGAGGCCCCAGCCCCGGCCTCCTGCGGTCCTGCGGCCCCGAATAAGTTTCTCGGGGCCGCGCGATCGGTGTTGGGGGAGGGGCGTTCGCCCCTCCCCGGTGCTCCTCTTCCGGGGGGTGACTGGTGTCCCCCCACAGAACTCCTCTTCAGGGGGAGAGGGTGCTCCCCCCATCCTCTTCTCCCCGTTGGGGGCGGTGGGCCTGGTATGTAACATCTTCACTGCCGACCGTCAGGGATGACCGTCTCGCATTAATCGGTCACCGCCCTCCACTGATTCTCGCTGGCGAGCGTCTCTTTGACAAGTGCCGCCGGCGAGAGATCACCACCAACTTCGCACCGCAGGGCGTGACGGGCCCGCGCAAACGCTGAGCAGTGCTCCAGGGTATGTTGCGCGGTGTCCCGCCCCGCCCCGCATTGATGGCATGCTGCCGTCCCCTCCGCCCGGATCCAGTGCAGGAACTCACCGAAACAACCGTGTCCGGTGAGCACCTGTGTGGTCCTAAACGTGAGCCTTCCGTGGCCGCGGTCCCTCCATTTCTTGGGCACTGGAAGGACCGCCCCGGCTACGCGCTGGGCGGTGGCGCCGCTCTCGACGAGCTCGCGTCGCAACCGCCCCAGGGCTCTCTGCCGGGCCTGACGCCTAATCCTAGCAACAGATTCGGTCAACTCTTCTGGCGGGATCCCGTCCAGACGAAGGGCACGCAGACGCCAGAAGACTTTGGCGTCACCCTCTGCCTGGGACTTGAAGGGGACAACCCCCGCCAGGGTCATCGCCGCCTCGTAGCGGACCGTGCGGTAACCGCTGATTACCCGGACGGCTATCCTCCTCTCAGCCCCGCGCAGCCAGCAACTGCTGCGCCGGGAATCCATCAGGGCGTACGTCCATATGGGCGCACCATAGAGGCCCATGCTCCGCACGATCCCCACGTAGAGACGGCGAACCTTCTCGTTGGGCCCCCCGATATTGGTCAGTAGACGGGCAAGCGCGTTGCTTGCCCTGTCTAGTCTAGGGGCCAGACGACCGAAGTGCTCCTCGAAGCGCCAGTGGCTGTCCAGGTGGAGGCCCAAGTACCTGTGGCCCATCCCCACCTGGACGTCGACTCCACTCACATGGACCACCGATTGGTGCGGTGGCGCAACCCCACGCCGAGGCGAGTAAAACCACATTGCCTCGGTTTTGTGGGGAGCTAGCTGAAGCCCCAGCCGCCGGATCCCCGCGGCAACGGCAGCGACGCCAATCTCGGCGAGGCGGCTAGTCCTTTTCCACCCCCGACCGACGGCCAAAACGTGCGTATCATCCGCGAAGCACGTGAGGCTCACACCGGTCGGGAGCTCGACACGCAAGACCGGGTCACACCCCAGGTCCCAAAGTGTGGGACCTTTCGCAGAACCCTGGGGTACGCCACAGTCCACGTCCCTCTCGTGCATCTGGCCATCCCGGCCCCTGTACACAATCTTCCTGTCCCGGAGGTAGTCGCCGACGATCCTCCTCATGTAGGGAGGCGCCTTGTGGCGTGTCAGCGCCCCCCTCATCGTCCCGTGAGGCAGGGTGTTGAAGGCGTTGACGATGTCTAGACTAACGCCTAACGCCACCCTGCCCCGGGACGTGGCCGAGTCGCAGCGGGAGCGCATCGACTGGATTGCGTCGATAGTGCTGCGCCCCCGCCTGAAGCCATATTGCGACTCGGACAAGTCGGGACCCTCCTGGGACAGGTGCTGGACGAGGCGGGATACCAGAATCCGCTCGAACAACTTCCCCACGTCGTCCACCAGCACGACGGGCCGGTAGGCCGAGGGACTGTCGGCGGGTCGCCCATCCTTCCGGATGAGGACTAGCCGCCCCGTCTTCCACTGTTCTGGGAAGACTCCATCCTTAATGCAGGCGCTGAAGAGGCGTCTCAATCTCGGACCGAGGACGCGTAGAGACTTCACCCAGGCATGGCCGGGGACGCCATCGGGCCCGTATCCGTTTAATCGCCCCGGCCAGCTCCTCCTCCGTGACCCCCAGTTCGTCGGACCAATCCACCTCCTCGTGGTCTGGCGGGGGGCGGGTGTGTTCCCTCTCTCGTGGGAACAAAGTGTCGACTACCCGTCCCAAAAACTGGGGGTCGAGGCTCTCCGTGACCGGGGGCGTCCAGGGCTTAATCTTGCCCATCACCATTTTGTATGGGCGCCCCCATGGGTCCTACTGGAGAGAGCCTAGGAGCTCGTCCCATGCCCGGGATTTAGACTCCCTGATGGCTCCGTGTAGGGCAGTCTCCAAAACTGGGTACTGCCCGTACAGATCCTCCTCCCTCGCTGGGTCGCGGAATGTCCTTCTTCTGCGGGCCCTTTGCCACTGGCGACGGGATGCGAGACAATCTCGTCTCAGATCACCAATTTCGCCCGTCCACCAGTAGGCAGCCCGCCTGGGGAGGTTCTTGGCCCGGGGCATGGCGGCGTCGCACACCGCCTTCATGGCTCCCTGGAAACATTCTACCTCCTCCCCAATGTCCGCGACCGGCCCAGCAGGTGTTGGCAGCGCCGGGCTGAGAGAAGGATAGCAATCACGGTAATCAGCGTTCCGTAAACTAGCGCGCGTTCATAATCTCTGCTGGTGCTTCCGCTGGGATTCCGAACGCTAGCTTACACGGCACCGTATTCTGCCTTTGGCAGCCGATTCCATCCAGCTTCGCGGCGCTACCCAGGCTGGCCAGGATTGGTCGTCGTCTCGTTCGCTGCTCGGTTCTACCTCGGCGTACGAGAAGACGAGCCGCGTGGGGCAAACCGGCCACAACTCCACCGCAGCGCGAAACACCGCAGCGTGATTGAATAAAATACCGTCGGCCCAATCGGGTCTTTCCTCTTCCTGACTTCCTCGGCACTCGATAGTGCCTCGGCGCCTTCGCTAGATTGTTCGCGTTCGCGATCCGCTTGCGCCCGCGCTCCGCGTACACCAGCGTGCGTCCGTACTCATTTAGCTTGTAAGACGGTAGCGACCGCAGTAGTTTGTAAGAGCGTTAGGCATAAGTTCCGCGTAATTTCTGTGACGGACCGGGTTCCGACCGTTGTACGTAAGACCTGTACCCTAGTCTTAAGTAATATGGCTCCACGCGTCTAATCACCAGACGATATTTTGATTGTAGTATCCGAGGCCGGAGACCACCGCCCGGCTTCCAGCGCGGCGAGGCTAGGACCGCCGCCCTGTATCCACGTAGTCCACCAGTAGCTTCAGTATTCTTTGAAAAAATGTATATTTTTCTAACATATCACCGCCTCATTATTTACCGACCTGTTCCCTTGCGAACCCTGGCACGGGGAAACCGACCGCGGTGCGCAACGCCGTGCGCCCCGAACCGTACGACCCCGTTACATGGCGCCCGAACAGTTCGGAATCAGGACGGTGGAGCCACTAGAATTAAGACTTAGTATATAAGGAACGAGCAAACGGATATCAGAACAGAAGCTACCGAGCAATCGAAGCGAACACACAGCGAAGCAACGAGAATCCAGAACGAGAACACCAGCCGAAAACGAATCCAGCTAGAAGACCGAGCTGAAAAAGACCACACCAGAGGGATATACCACGGACGGCCTACCTTCCCGAATTTGCCGACTAATTCGACAAGGCAACTGCAAACAGTCAATCCAGCCAGATCCAGTGGCTGTTAACAGTTGGCCGAATCGATTCCGAGGAAGCAAACCGACACGGCAGGCGTCGCCTGGGTGTATCGCCTAAAGAAGGACCAGGTAGTCAGCGAGCTACGCAGACTACAGCAGCCAACCCGGGGAACATGGGTCCAGCTCCGGACGCGTCTGGCAGACTACGTCCGAGAACATCAGGACGAGTTTCCAGACAAACCGAACGATGACCCGAGATATAAGGAAGAACTCGACCGTACCCGAGACTATGAAGAATTCCACGCGGAGATGGCACGTGAGTGGCTCCGAACACACACCTCGGAAGCCGTCAAACCGCGGCCACATCAATACCAAACCGCGGGGAAAACACGAAGGCCGAGATGACGGCATTTCCAGCAGGGCCATCCTCTCCACCAGAACCAGCAGCCAGACGCCACGAAGACCGGTCAAAAACGATGGAGATAATGAGAAAATGGAACTGCCAGTTTGACGGACGAGACCCGTACACGTTCCTGGAGCAGCTGGAAAAACTACAAGCTGCGTACGGCCTTACCGACCACCAGATGCGTACCGGCTTCACCAAATTGTTGCGAGGTCAAGCCCAAATATGGTACAGGAATACAGCGAACAAAGTTTGTTCGTGGCCGGAACTCCAGGAACAGCTATGAAAATTCTTCGTACCAGCCGGAGAAAAGAGGCGATTGGACCAGCAAATCGCCGCCCGCAAACAAGGTCCAGACGAACCGATAAGGACCTTCATTAACGAAATAACGACGTTAATGCGCCGCAGAGGAGAGTACACCGAGGAGGAACTCCCCGATGCCATCTTCTTTAATCTAAAGTCAGAATTGCAGCTCTACATCAACCGATTTTAGCTCAAGGACATTAGTTACCTGATAACCCGAGCAGAAAATGTGGCCGAGCTCATCGCCACACAACGAGCCAACACACCAAAGGCCGAAGAGAGACGCGCTGCAAGATCAAGCGAACCAGCCGCGGGACCTTCCAACCAACCCCGCGACAGCAAAATTGCGGCCAATTATAGTCGAGAAACGCACTGCTGGCGTTGTGGGCAATCAGGGCACGACCGATTCAAATGCCCGAACTCGGCTGTCCGATTCTGCTCCTACTGCGGCAAAGTAGGCGAAATGACGCGAACCTGCCTATGTCCGAGGCAGGGAAACGCCAGAGGGGCCGGAAAACCCCGGCCCCAGTAAACCGGCTGACCAGTCCAGAAGAACCCGACCCGCGTGATAACATCACACGCCGAAAGAAGAAAAAGAAGAAGAAACCGGAAGGAAAGAAGAGCCAGCCAGAAGAGGACCAGAACACCATCCACTGCAACATCACCGAGGATCAACGGCCAACGGCCGTTGCAAACGACCGGATAATTATCACCGTCCGAGTAGGCAAAAGTAACGTAGAAGCTTTACTCGACACAGGGGCCGCCGCGTCGTACATTAGTGACGAGACGGCCGAGGCTTGCAAACAGGCCGGATGGGAGAAAGAAGACCACCAGTTATCCTCCTCCTTAGCCAATGGTCAGGAGATGAAAATCTATGCCAGCTACAGGGGGCAGGGACTTTACAATGGCATGCATAGAAAACATGAATTTTACGTTATGCCAAATTTAGCCTATCCTATGCTAATCGGCATGGACCTATTACGCAGGATGGGCCTGCAAGTATGGCTAGGAGAACAACGCGTGGACAGGACAGACCACCAGAACCAGCCGACAAGTCTACCTGTCCAGTGCACGGTAAAAGCGCCAATTGACCTAGCACAGCTCACTCCAGCCGACCAGGAGCAGCTAGACCAATTCCTGGGGCGCGAAAAAAGAGCGTTAGAGGGAATACGATGGCTCACCCCGTTAATCGAGCACGAGATCCGGCTCGAGGAAACAACACCGATAAAGCAGCGGTACCGACCACGCAACCCGGCCATGCAGAAACTGATCGACGAGGAAATCGAAAAGATGCTTGAAGACGGAGTAATTCAACCATCCAGCAGCCCATGGAGTTCATCCATCGTCATGGTGAAGAAAAAAGACGGGAAATATCGTTTCTGCGTGGACTTCCGGAAACTGAACCAGGTCACGCGTAAAGACGCGTATCCACTGCCGCACGTCAACGCGACACTGGATAAATTACGTGGAGCAAGATACCTCTCCACGATCGACCTGAAAAACGGTTATTGGCAAGTTCCGTTTTCACCAGAAAGCCGGCCGCTAACCGCATTCACCGTACCAGGGCGACGACTGATGGAATTCGTCGTCATGCCATTCGGGCTTCACTCGGCACCGTCAACGTTCCGGAGACTCCTGGACCGAGTAATTCCACCAGAACTGGCGCCGCACGCCTTCGCTTACTTAGACGACATCGTCGTAGTCACTTCCACGTTCGAGGAACACCTACGGGTCCTGACCGAGGTTTTCCGGCGACTTCGGGCGGCGAAACTACGCCCGAATTGGGAAAAGTGCCACATTGCATGAAACACTCTAAAATATCTTGGACGCATCGTGGACAACGAAGGCCTGCGAACCGACCCAGAAAAAGTATCCGCCGTTGCTGAACTACGGCCGCCAGCAAATATCAAAGACCTGAGGAGATTTCTAGGCCTCCTATCCTGGTACAGACGTTTTGTACCGGAAGTCTCAAAAGAGGCGGCCCCGCTGACGTCCCTCCTCCGCAAAGACGTGCGTTGGTCATGGGGCGAAAAACAACAGCGAGCATTCGACGAGCTAAAGAAACGACTCGTCGACTCACCAGTCCTGGCGATGCCGGACTGGAACAAAACGTTCGTACTCCAGACAGACGCGAGCACGGAAGGCCTGGGTGCTGTGCTCACGCAAGAAGACGACCAGGGCGAACGGGTCATCGCCTACGCCAGCCGGACACTGAACAATGCCGAGAAAAATTACTCGGCCACCGAACTCGAGTGCCTGGCAATAAAATGGGGCATCTGGAAGATCCGCCATTACCTAGTGGGATACTATTTCATTGTGGTCACCGACCATCAATCTCTCAAATGGCTTGAGAAAATTGACAGCCCGTCAGGTCGACTTGCTCGATGGGCGTTGGAACTCGGCCAATGGGACTTCGAAATCCGCTACCGACGAGGTCCAGAAAACACAGTCGCCGATGCGCTTTCACGGCGGCCACAACCGGTTTGCGGCGTGCAACCACCAACGCAAGGCAATTGGTACAACAAAAAGTACCAGGAGGTTGAAGAGTACCCTGACGACAACCCGGAATACAGGATCGAGAAGGGAAACCTCTACAGTGTTCGGGATTGGTGGAAATCCCGGATGGATTGCGCCGGAAAGAATGACTCTTGCAGGATGGCTTTGCAAATTGATTTATTTGAAGTCACACTATAAATTTGAGCACGTGAATCGTCTGATCAGTTTAGAATTGAGCAGCGATTTGACAATGATGAACGAGATTCTTTGAACACAATCATACAGAGTTAACTTGATTCTTTGATTTGAACAACTGAACACAAGGCGATGAATTGTTGTGAATGAATTTACAATGAACAATTAGCTTTGAACATACCGATTTCTGAGCGTTGACAATGAACTGAGAGCGCTGTTAATTATATAAATTCAGCCCGCTGCTGTGATTTGTCCCGTGAACATGTGCGTCGTCGACACGTGGTTGCCGGCTCGCTTGAATTGTAAACTCGTTGTAATTGAGCTGTACCTGTTGCAATCCGGTCGCACGATGAGTTGCTGCGGTTTCCGTGGGTCTTGTTGAGCCTTCCTGATCGTCTGCGATTGCTGAGTCGTACTTGAACTTTCACTTGAACTGTGAGCACGTGCACGTTGATCGATTCTTGATCTTCAATGGCGGCTTGACGCGAGAATTTTCGAGAAGACCCTTGCTCACGCGTTACCTAGATGGGTGACTCCCGGTCGATAAATCGATCGACCGTGAGCGCCATCATGGCTGAGCGGATTCTCAAACATACAGGAATATCCTACACACGCTGAACTTCAACGAGATCGAACCGGACCAACAGTGGAAGATCTGCGTACCAGAAGACCAGAAAACCAGAGTCCTGAAAGAAGCGCACGACATTCCGACCGCCGGACACCTGGCATGGCTAAAACGCTAGCACGCCTGGCTCACGCATATTACTGGCCAGGAATGCTACGCGAAGCCACCAAATATGTCAGGGATTGTACAAAATGCCAGGAGTACAAAGTAAGCCAGCAAGCTACACCGGGAAACATGTACGCGACAAACGTACAACAGCCGTGGGAAATGGTCTCAGCAGACCTTGTCGGACCTCTCCCGAGGTCGAAAACCGGAAACACAACACTACTGATCATCCAGGATAGATTTACGAAGTGGATCGAACTTCGACCGCTTCGACGAGCGACAGGACCAGCCGTCACTAAAGCGCTAAAAGAACTCGTCATCCTACGCAATGGAACACCTCGTGTCGTGACGACCGACAACGGAAGACAATTCGCCGAAAAAGAGTTCGAAAAAACTCTTACCGACAGCGGAATCGTCCACCGGCGAACACCACCATACGCGCCGCAATGTAACCCTATCGAACGAGCTAACAGGGTTATAAGAACAATGATTAGCCAGGACCTAGGAAAAACGCAAAAAGCGTGGGACGAACATCTACCAGAAATCGCTTTTGCGTATAACACAGCACGACACGATTCCACCGGATACTCACCGGCGTATCTCAACACCGGATGGGAATTGACACCGCCAGGAAGCTTCCAGCAGGAAAAGCAGCGGAAGACGGCAACACCATGGCCAGCACGGCTTAAAAATCTGCAAGATGCCCAAGACCTCGCCAGAGTACGACTCGCACAAGAGTTCCGACGCCAGCAACGCCACTACAACCAGCGTAGGCGGAACTGGCAACCGAAAATCGGCGAGCACGTATGGAAGCGCTCGCACATCCTTTCGAGTAAAGCCAACGAGAGAAACGCTAAACTCTCGAAACGTTACACCGGACCTTCTAAGGTCCATAAGAGAGTTTCGCCGGTGATCTTCGATCTAAGTGATCACCAGGGAAAATGCGTGGACCACGTCCACGTGAGAGATCTCAAACCGGTGACCGGTACGAGAGATACAAAGATGCGCAGAACCAACGCGCAGCCAAGCGACAGCGGCACGCCACCGCGCAACGCCAGCGCGCAGAGGCGCGACGTCACCAACCCCCTCTCTGCCGGACACGGCCCGGGGGCTATAAAAGGCCAGTAGCTGCAGCGTCCGGCACAGATTCGAGATGGCTGCACAGCAGAGAGAAGAAGAAATAGCAGCAGCCATACGCAGACTTTCCGTCCGAGAACGGGCACAAGATGAGCCGTTGACCCTAACACCACAGGAGTGGAAGAGATTCATACGAATGTCGGTTCCACGAGAAGGCAGGTGCGGGTACCAGCCGCCACCAACCCGGGAGGCAAGCAGGGCCCCGGAGAGGAAGGCCACCCGACCAAGTCGGGTGCAGACTCCGGTCAGGAGGCCACCACTGGCCATGCTGACGCCGCCCAAGCGGACGCCGGCACCGCTGGCACCAGGAGACCGGGCACCAAGATCACCGGCCAAGAGGGCCGCGGCGGCAGCATCCCACGCGGTCGAGCAGGGCATGGGCAATCCGGCACCAACACACCGGGAAGCAGCCAGGATGACGGCAGAAGCGGTCGTCAACGCGGCTGTAGCAAATTACTGCCGGCCGCCATCCCCCACACCGATACAAGCACCGACGCTGCTCCCCGCCCGTACCGTGGATCCGAAGGATCCTACGAACACCACTCCCTACACCCTGACGGACGGAACCACCGCCAGACTATGTAAGGGTGTCAGACGTCATCGGTTCACCAGGAACGGCCGCCGATGGACCATTAACACAGACCACCGTGGCAACGTAGTCCGGTGCGTCTATACTGAGGTGATTATCCTGGTTTTCTTCACCCATGCGCGACCAGCCGAATACGCCTGGTCTCCCCGGAGGAGGATTAGACTATAAGTAGGACCGATCGATGCGACGATCGATGAGTTGCCTCGGGGCCTCGGCCCCGAAGGGACCTCCTAGGAGGTCCGGACCGGAGCACCAGAGCTGTCGACGCCATGGGGTTCCTGGCGAAGAGATCTCTGGCCAACGGGCCGTAGCATTGCACTACTCTACGACCTGGCAGCTCCTGTAGCTCCCGTGGTTGACCCGGGGTGACCAAGCTAGTGCGCGTTCATAATCTCTGCTGGTGTTTCCGCAGGGATTCCGAACGCTAGCATACACGGCACCGTATTCTGCGTTTGGCAGCCGATTCCGTCCAGCTTCGCGGCGCTACCCAGGCTGGCCAGGATTGGTCGTCGTCTCGTTCGCTGCTCAGTTCTACCTCGGCGTACGAGAAGACGAGCCGCGTGAGGCAAACGGGCAACAACTCCACCGCAGCGCGAAACACCGCAGCGCGATTGAATAAAATACCGTCGCGCGTCGGCCTAATCGGGTCTTTCCTCTTCCTGACTTCCTCGGCACTCGATAGTGCCTCGGCGCCTTCGCTAGATTGTTCGCGTTCGCGCTCCGCTTGCGCCCGCGCTCCGCGTACACCAGCGTGCGTCCGTACTCATTTAGCTTGTAAGGCGGTAGGGACCGCAGTAGTTTGTAAGAGCGTTAGGCATAAGTTCCGCGTAATTTCTGTGACGGACCGGGTTCCGACCGTAGTACGTAAGACCTGTACTCTAGTCTTAAGTAATATAGCTCCACGCGTCTAATCACCAGACGATATTTTAATTGTAGTATCCGAGGCCGGAGACCACCGCCCGGCTTCCAGCGCGGCGAGGCTAGGACCGCCGCCCTGTATCCACGTAGTCCACCAGTAGCTTCAGTATTCTTTGAATAAATGTATGTTTTTCTAACATATCACCGCCTCATTATTTACCGACCTGTTCCCTTGCGAACCCTGGCACGGCGTTGCGCACCGAACCGCCCAACCCCGTTACATGTTTCTTCATCCTTATAATGTTGGTGCGGCTTCGGAGGTTTTAAATATCTCGATATATCTCAAAAACTACGCATCTGATCAAAAAACTTCATGAAACATAAATAGTAGGAAATTTAATTTGCTACAAAAAAGGTCTCTTAACATTTTGCCATACCCCTCACCGTTTCCGAGATATTTGCAGATTTACCTCAAGGAAAGGGGCGTCACGCACATATACCGAGATATTTCTTCTTCTTCTTGTTCTTCTTCTGCACAGCTGCACTGGAAGCTGCATTTACAGCCCGGAATAGTGAATTGCAGCTTAGAATAGTGCAGAGTTACCTCGAAGAAAGTAGTCACAGTGTTTCTTCATCCTAATGTTGGTGCGGCTTCGGAACTTTTAAGTATCTCGATATATCTCGAAAACCACGCATCTGATCAAAAAATGTCATAGTACATAAATAGTAGGAAATTTAATTTCCTACAAAAAAGGTCTGTTAACATTTTACCATAGCTCGTACAGGTTCCGAGATATTTGCAGATTTACCTCAAGGAACGGGGCGTCACGCACATATTCCGAGATATTTCTTCTTGTTCTTGTTCTTCTTCTGCACAGCTGCGCTGGAAGTGGCATTTACAGCTCGGAATAGTGAATATAGCTTAGAATAGTGCAGAGTTACCTCAAAGAAAGGGGCCACAGTGTTTCTTCATCCTTATAATGTTGGTGCGGCTTCAGAACTTTTAAATATCTCGAAAACTACGCATCTGATCAAAAAATGTCATACAACATAGATGGTAGGAAATTTAATCTCCTACAAAAAAGGTCTCTTAACATTTTTCCATAAACCGCACCATTTCCGAGATATTTGCAAGAATTGCCGCAAGCAAAGGGGCGTCACGCACATATTCCGAGATATTTCTTCTTCTTCTTGTTCTTCTGCACAGCTGCGCTGGAAGTGGCATTTACTGCTCGGAATAGTGAATACAGATTAGAATAGTGCAGAGTTACCTCAAAGAAAGGGGCCACAGTGTTTCCTCTTCCTTACCTAATCGGTAAGACGTTCGTTTTGAACGGCTGTTTATTGTCGTTTGGAGCGACGACGCTGGCCGATTGTGTTGTCTTGCAACGCCCCAATATGGATCTCTCTTCTTCTCTCTGAATCGATGCATGCTGCCCAGTTGCCTGGTTGTTGGAAAGTCCCTGTACGAGAGTGCATACAAGCCTGTTTATTTACGGCCGGATTTGCGCGCGTGGCGGAAACTTGGATGCTTGCGAGACGTGCTTTGATTTATCCTTATCCATCTTTCGGTGTAAATTTTTATTCCTTTTGCATTGGTATGGACGCAATCGCTTACAATTTACAATTTGCAATTTACAATTTGCAATCTATGTGTTCAAAAGTGTCCGAGATTGTAAGGATGTCTTGAGCTTGCGATTGTGAACCGGTTCGGAATGTAGGATCTGCAGTGAGACGACAATTGAAAATGAATGCACTTGAGATTGCATAAAACAAACAATGTATATTTACAGGCACAAATACACTATGTACAGTATTTACAATAAATTGTGCGTTGCACGAATTTATGATGATCGTAGATCGTGAACATTCACCCGCGTCGCGGAGAATTTGCGATTGAGATTGCGTTGTATTAAGACCACGTGTTGGTTCAACACGTGGTCACCACGAAATTCTACTAATTTCATGGATTTGCACGAACTAGATTATCCGCGAGTTCGCGTTGGCCGTCGGCACAGAATTCGCGTTGCGCTGCTGAGTTCTTTAGAATCGAAATTCGTTAATTGCACTAGAAATTTTTGGAATCAGTACTGCACGTGTTTACCGCAACGATACAAAACCGTAATGGCCAAATCACCGGCTTCGTCGTAGCAAGAGCCGTTGGCTTCTTCCCGGTGACGTCAAGCTCGGTGATTGGTCAGCCTGTCGGGCATCCAAGGTGGCTGCTGGTCGCGCTGAAAAGTGCTGCCGCGGTTCGTGTGGCGACGGTTGAAATCAACGCATTTTCGAACACTATGACTTATAACCGTATAATCTATAATTTATAAAGTAGGGGGGATTGAGCCAATAAGGCCTACGGTTATATTTAGTTGGAATATAACTCATTTGCTGTATTTATTATTTTACATTATATTACATTTCATTACATTACATTACATTATGTCGGCTATGTATGTCGGTTATGTTGGTTACGTATGTTGCGCGTTACACACTTTCTGTAGTTCCCAATTTGTGAATATCCTTAGCTGTTTTACCTGCATTCAGTTTACGTACATTCATTCATTTATTATTCATTCATTCCTTCATTTTGATGTTGATTGATTAAAGCTATACATTGATCTGATTCGATTTTTCTTGATTTATTGATTCATTTCTGCTTCATATTTCATTTCTGCTAGTTGCCTGTTACCATGATTTATTCTAGTTTCATTGATTTATTATTTTATTTTACTAACTAATATTATTTGACCGAGAGTTGTTTTTATTGGGCTCACGGGACTTTCCTGATCGCATGCGTTGTTGACGTTGTTTGACTTTACTCGTTGATTTTGTCTAAGTTAAATGTTTTATTCTATTTATTTATTCCGCCCTTCGTTCTGTGGCGATTCCTGATTCCGTTGATTCTGTTGTTCTGTTGTTCTGTTGTTTCGTATAATCTGTTTTCTGCGGCGCGATATGTAGTAATACAATGTGTCCTGCAATCTGCGCAATCTGTGGATCTTATTCGAGTTGATTCATTTGATTTCATTTTATTTTTCCTTATTGTTTGTAATTTGTAATTTATATGTAATTTATATTTATTTCATTCCACCCTATTACAAACGTATGATACATATTTATATATAATAAATAACCGTAGTATTGATTTTACTAACTGATTTATCCTCCATCTTGATCTGCCTGGAAGCTTGATTTGATGTTCGTGTGCTTTATACCTTCGTGAAAGTACTGTATATCAGACTTATCTTTGATGATAAGTTTGATGGTAAGTATGGATTCCTACTTGCGCGGTAGGTAATTGCTGCGCGGCAGATAATTGATCTGTGGATAACCGTTACGGAACCGTTACGGAGCGAGCGGCCGAGTATTATGTGGTGGATGGAATATTTGCGGTGGGTAATATCTCTGGTGCTGCGGTTGGTAATATCTCTGGTGCTGCGGTTGGTTACCGACTAGGGATAGCTTTACGGCTTATCTTCGGGCAGTATTGCATGCTTTACTTATTACGATGCGTTTTGCTATCGTTATCTTTCGTAGGTACCTTACTTCTGGTTTTCATCGCGGTGATTTATTGAAAGTTGTTGAAGTATTTTCGCTTTTATTTCCGCTTTTCGCTTTAGAACGTTTGTATATTCTGTATAATTAGTTGATTAATTTGATGATTTGGTGGTTAACTTGATGGTCGATAATCATTATGGTATGGACTAGGGAATTCGAACACTAGTTATCTATGTTCTTTATGGGTTATGGTCGCGCTCTTTATTTTACTTCGCCCGGTTTTCTATCTTAGTTGACGTTGACATGGTCATCGGTCATCTATGATGCGATGTGATACGAAGTGTTAAGTGATAAGTGTCAATTGAACCGAATTAATTAATTAATTGAATTGAATTTATTGAAATTATTGAATTTTGAATTTTCTAATTTAAATTTTGTATTTATTCGTGCGGATGTGATTGCTGTGACAGTGCGCGTACTAATGTGCTACGCTCGGAGGTATTGTATTGTAGTGTAATTGCAGTGTATTTGTTAATGTGGTATCATTAGCTCCGTTTTGTGGATTTTATGCATTCGGTGCATTTATATTACAGTAAAACTTGGATATATGCAACAGAAGTTTGTCTGGATATATGCAACATCGCTATCCCCTCCACTTGGGGGGATCCCCCTAAGCCGGACCGAGCCGCTCGGCGAGGAAACCGTGTAATATGATCCGACCGTAATATCGGTGTGACTAATACTAATTGAACGATAAAACTTTTTTATTTTTAACTTTTTCTTAATGAAACTTTTACTAACGCATTGGTGAGATTTTTCTGATTAAAATGGTACCAAAAACGATATGATTTGGCTACATATGTATAAGGCATGCCGTACACCAAAGATACATGAAACACGCAACATGCAACATGCAACACGTCGCATGTTGTGTACGAACGTAGAATAGGTAACGCGGCACGGTACAAACGATTTGTACGGACGCAGAATCGACACCTCGCTTGGATATATGCAACATTAAATGCCCAGAATTGACACCTCGCTTGGATATTTGCAACGTTTAAATGCCCAGAATCGACACCTCGCTTGGATATATGCAACGTTTAAATGCCCAGAATCGACACCATCGCTTGGATATATGCAACGTTTGAAACCCGAGTCGACGCCGCAACCGGTTTTCATTTCCAATCCTCCTTTGCTTTTCGCCAACTTTTAACATCAATTTTAGCAAGTAATTATAATTCAAACTATATCGTGTTTGGTATCACTTTAATCAGAAAAATTTCACCAATGCGTTAGTAAAAGTTTCAGTAAAAAAAAGTCAAAAATAAAAAAGTTTTATAGTTGAATTAGTATTAGCCACACCGATACGTTTCGGCTCTTTCCTTTGATCATCGGACCTCTCTCTTTCCACCGCTGTCTGTCCTTTTCTACGTTCACGCTTGGCTGCTCGTCGCGTGTAACCCGAGATTCGACACCTCGACTGGATATATGCAACGCCTGGGTCCCAATGTTTGTTGCATATATCCAAGTTTTACTGTACTTACTATTATATATTATATATTATATGCTGTATTATGTTATAATATTGTATTATAGTATTGTTATTGTATTGTATTATACCATGATCATATTGTATTATTTTATTTATGTTATTAATGTTATTACATCCAAGCTACGTTCAATCTACGTTCAATTGCGTTCAGCCTGCGTTCAATCTGTGACCATTTTAGGCATTGAATATATTATATGTTATATTATAATATTATTATTTTAGACCTTGGATTGTGTCCAGTTATTCAGCTATATTAGTTAGCTATGTTAGGCTATACTTAACCAGTATTCTGTATTAAATTGTATTGTATTGCATTATTATTATATAACTTCCTAACTTTCTATTCCATTATATTATTATAATTGAGTAAGTAAATGTAATTGAGTAAGTAACAATGGCATATGGCATATCGAATTGCATTGAATTAAATTACTTGATACAGATTATTAATATGTGTCTGCTTTATTTTACCTGCTGTGATTATAGCTGTGGTTATATCTGTGATGATTATATATGCGATTATATTTGCGGTTATATTTATTTGACTTAGTTTAATGGGTCTTGTATTATGGAATTTAGAAGAGTCTATCTGGATTGGATGGATTAATGAGTTTATATCATATGCGTATATTGCGTTTATAATCCCTTTGCATATTTTAAGGGTGGGTTTGATTCTGATTCTGGTTTCTTGTTTCTTAGTTCTTAGCTCCTTAGTTCCTCTTGTAGTATCATGCATTGTTTCTAAGCTTTCGGGGGTTGTTTGGGCTCCCAGGCATTGTCAATTAATTGTAGACTATAAGATGTATCATATATCCTTTAGCAATTTAGATATGAATGACGTGTAACGACATTGGTTTATTGGTTTATTGGTTTATTGTTCGCCGTTCACTATTCACTATCCTTATTCTTTTCTTATTTTTATTCTTGGTCACTTGACATGTTTCAGTGACTTCTTCTTCAATTGAGTGTTACGTTTTACGTTCCATGTTCCTATAATATTATTCACTGCTCTTTTGTAGCTCTTCGTACCCCCCCTCAGGATAATGTTTTGCATACTATGTTTAATTCAATTCTAGTGCAGCTGTGACAGTTGTGAATCTGTGTATTTTGAATACTTACGGTACTTTATGCAATCTTTTGTACATTAATTACCCTTTCTTAATTACAATTCTGATTCTGATTTTGATTCTGATTTGGAAAGTGTTAGTTCAGTATTGGTTAATACGGCTGGTGCTCAGGGAGGCATACGCTGCGGTAGTCCGTCCTGCATGATACAATGTCTTTATGGTTTTCTATACATACATATATGCGTTATGGTTCCTTAAATTCTTTGAATTTCTTGACCGTGGATCTCATATGACTTTCTTATAGGAGTGTCTGGCTTGGTTTAGCACCTATATGCCTTTTCTATTAATTGGTATTAAAGGGGGTTTAATGGAACTGCATCATTTAAACTGACTATGGTATGAGGAGTTTAATTAATTATCTACATCGGTATACTTATTAAATTGATTATATTTGGAGTGTTTTCGTTACATATTATATATACACATATGTTCATAGTAATTTTGATCTATTGTAGTGTAGTTTAGTTTTCTTGTACCTTTATATTATGATTTAGTAGTAATATGGTTGTATGTGGGGTTTATTATTGATTGTTTATTATTGATTAGTTTTCACCACGCGCTGTATTGCATCGACTTACCTGTATCAGTATTAATATTAATACCATACTTATCGGAGCGGTATTATAATCCAGTAACAATCTAATCTACTCAATTTATAACTATTTGAATTGTTTGATCTGCCTTATGGTTTATGCCGATTTAGGTCTCATGTGCTCCCCATATTATATCAGATGGGTATTCTCTTCTCCTGTTATCCGTTAATTACACTCTACCTCCACTTCCATTGGCTGGCGTTAGGGCTTCCTGCAAATAGACTAGGATTATGTTACATTTTACATTTAATACTATGGTTAATTTCTGATGTTAACAGTTCTGTCTCTTCCTATTATTCTCATTATGAGGTATATGTTGCTACTTATCTTTATTGATGATTTGCTCGCAATAATTTCTAATTGTTTTTTATTGCCTTCATTTGATCATTGATTGTACTCCATCATGTTCGCTTGCCAACCACGTTGAGGTTGTGGTCGCGTAAATGTTCCTGCAAGTAAATTTAAGTAACTTAATAGTTTCAATGAATGGTTTCAATTATTAGTATTACATTACGCTCACCTATTTATTTTCTTCCCAGCTTACTTTCTGGTTATACCCTATATTCTATATTTTATACTGTACCTTATTTACCTTTACCTCTGATAATAATTAGTAGCATTCTATGTTATGTTATGTTTGCTTCTCTTCTCTCATGGCTGGCTTGCTATTTGCTATCTGTCTGGCGACTTTATTTTACTTTACGGTTCACATCCTTGGTTTATTTCATCTCAAATTTATGGTTTATCTTGAGTTTAATTTTATGTGATTATATTGTGCGCTAGTGTTGAATGTTAAATATTCCTCTTCTGCTATTTGGCTGCTCGGCTGTATGTATGTATGTTTGACGTTTTAGGTTTTGGAGGTTTTGTTGGTCATTTGCTTATGTCCAGTTCACATATGCTCGCTTGCCTGCTTGCGTGCAATACTACTTATGTTTACTTCACAGTTTCTCACGTTCTCATATTGCTTACTGTTTCTTTTACTGTTAACTATTCATTAACTGCTCTATTGCATTAGATGCATTAGATGCATATATATATTTATTTCCCGTTGTATTTGTGATTTGATTTAACCAGTTTTAGTATGTTTAGTATGTTTAGTATGCTTATTATGACAGCTGTTATTGAATGTATGGGCTCCTCTATTCTATTCATGGGCTTCATGTGCTTATTAATTCCTATTCATTATTCATTATTTATTTATTCATTCACTCATTCATTTATTCATTTATTTATTCATTTATTCTTTACTCATTATTTATTCATTATTTATCGTTGCATATTTGGGGCATTCGAAGCGCTACTCGAAGCGCTATGCTTGTCATGAGCGTGTGTGTGTGTGTGTAAAGTATGTATGGGACAGGTCATCGAGGATTGCAGCCTACCAAGATGTGGCACAGTCAACCGGGGAAAGGACTCGCCCCGGGCCCTGGCTGTGCTGAAGAGCAAGCCCTGTTAAAACAGGTGAACACATGGCGCGACCACCCGTTGAGCAGGAGCTCCGGTTCCTGGTCGTGGCCGAAGAAAAATGGCCTGTCCTCGTGGAAGGTCAGGTGGGCGTGATGACATCTAGGATAAGCCACATCATCATTATCAACCAACCATGGTGGACGAAGATGGACACGGTCAGCCGTGGAGATACGATGTCCCGGTTCCTGGCCGTGTCGAAGAGCAAGCTCCTGCCCTGGCAGGTGAACACATGGCGCGACCACCCGGAATGGGCTTACTTCGGTTCCTGGTCGTGGCCGAAGAAAAATCCTGTGCCTTACCGTACAGGTTGAAAATGTCCTACCGCTGGATCGGAGGTGCAACGGCGTGGATCCGCAGATGCCCCATGTGCCTAGCGCATGGCGTTTTTGCGGGCGGCCGCAATAACGCGAAATGCGTTGAAGTGCCGAAGCGTCGTTGTGGCTATACGCTGGTATTCCTTTATGAATTCTAACGAGTGAAAAGGTGCCGGCGGCCCACGTTAGGGGAGAGGTTTTAGTGGGTAGTATGTCCAGCCTCGGGAGTGCCCACTCTGGGCTGCCCGTCTAGGTCGCCCCTTCAGGGCTGTGGCCTACTCTTGGGCTAAACTCAACCCTTAAGGGTTGGGTTGCCAGGTTGCCCCCTTCTGGCGTTGCCTCTTTGGGTTTGCCCTCACCTCACGGGCGCCAGGCTGCCCCTTCAGGGCGGACATGAGTCCCACACTGCCCGGGTCCCCTCTAGCCGAATAGACGAAAAGGGGAACCAACCCGCGCGTGCGCAAACGCATTTCCTCTTCCAACTGAACCAAAAAAAAAAAAAAAAAAGGTTTCAGGGGGACCCACGGACCTGGCCAAGTGTACTGGCTGGGCGGGGAGGTGATACCCCGACGTGGCGCGTCCCCAGGTGGCGGATAGGGGAATGCTCGCCATGCACTTTTCGGAGTGCATGGAGGGTAGGAGTGAAATAAAATAGCTCCCGCGGACCAAACACCAAGGGAAGGAAAACCCATCAAAACCTCCCCTGTGACTGGGGGATAGAATACAGACACGGTAACCCCTGCCTGTCGTACAAGGCGACTGAAAGGGGGGCGTTTGCTGCTGTCGAAGTAGCCTCGCAGATGACCCGGGGCGATGCCGGTGGGATCTACGGATCCTGGCAGGGCCTCCCTTGCCGGTAAGGCCTGGGTCGGAGAGGCGAAAAGGTGGCTGCAGCGTCGTTCAGTTCTCCAGGGGCCAGGCTGCGTGGCGGTCGGGTGCGGGTAGCGAACCCGGAGTGCCCAAGCAATTACACCGTAACCCAGTGGTCACGTTTCGCTGGAACGGGGGGCTTGCCTTCATTGGCCGGCCCGCGAGGATGACAACCGCTATAAAAAATCTCTAGCCCCAAGCTGCGGTACGCGGTGATGAGGGCGCCCCTGGAGTCAGCGCCAGGGGTGGCTGATGGGTGCATCAGTCTCTAGCGGCCAACCCCGGGGTATCTGGCGACCCCCCGGGTGTACTAGCCTTACCCGGGTAAGGCGGCTCTGCCCGGGTGGACCCACAGACCGACCCACTCGTGGGAACACTATGGATGACTTGAAACTAAAAACGCCAACAACAACAACAAACACTGGACGGGACGTACCGACGACGACTGCGGCTGTTCAACAGGACGCGAGACGGGAAACGGGCGCGGAGGATATGGCGCAGCCCAGCACTAGCAGGGTAACGGATGCGCGCCGCCTATCCGTCCGATTAACTAGGGCGGATGTGGAGTGGCCTCCCCTGAGGCCGGTACGAGGAGGGGCCGGAGTTTCCCCGGCGGCCTCTGATGCCCCCGCATCCAGAGAGAGTGAGGTGGACTTGGACTCGGACGAGTCACTCTCCTCGGCAGTATCTCTGGAGGCACGGCGCACGAGCAAGAGGGGTCGCCCGCCGACCACGGGCCAGTACGTGTGGCTCGCGGCGGCTAAGCAGAGAGTCCTGGATGTCCAGCGCCGGGAACTTGACCTGCTGGAGGAGAGGAGGGTGCTCGATCCTAACGAGGACCCTATAGAACCGAGTCGGGGTAGCAGGTCCCTCCCGGACCCTGAGGACCTGGCGGAGGAAGTCAAGTCCCCACGCGCGACCTTATTGCGCAGTCCTTGGAGTTCTGTCGCGACATCGACAAGGTCGCGGGCGTCTCCAAGGGGCTGAAAGGGACATTTGTTCGCAAGCTGAGGATGGCCTCCCGCTACCTTAAGGCCATCCACACGGAAGCGGGAATCAGGGCTGCACCTGCCAGGGCCGATAAAGAGGTGAAGGAGCTTCGCGAACAGCTGAAGCTGCGGGAGGAACAAGTGGCTGCCCAGGAGGCCCAAATCAACATCCTGCAAAATAGCCTGGCAGACATTACGTGCAGGGTCGCTGCCACAGAGGTGCCGGCGCCTGAAGGCCCCGGCCCATCCAAAAGGTCGGCGAGGCCCGGCTCGCCGTTGTCTGGCGAAGAGGCGGGCAGGAAAAGGAGGAAGGACGCAGTCGAAGCTTTCGACTTACCGTCTTGCCCGCCTGAATGTCCCGTGGTGCAAGTCCCAATCCCAGCTGCTGCACCTGGAAAAGAGGAGGGGAAGGTTGGTGGCCTCGAGCCCGACCTGATGAGGGGATTTGCGGCTCTCCTCGAAAAGGGCCTGTCGGGGCTCCGGGCGGAGTTCAAAGCCGCTATTGCAGCCGTCCAGCCCCCGCCTAAGAGGGCGGAGCATGTTAAGGGGGGAGCTGCGGCTGCGACCATCCCCACTGCATCGAGGAAGGAAGCTGAGAGGCGGGTGCGGAATAGGACCCTGCCTGCCACGGAGCCGTTGCCGGGGCCCTCCTCAGCACCCGACCAACCGGCATCATTTGTGGAGGCTAGAATGGCCCGGATTGTCGAAGAACATCGGAGGACGGCGGATGGGACCTGGGTGACGGTGGTCGGCCGCCGCGCTAAAGCTGCAGAGAAGAAGGCGGCAGCGGCCAAGGCCCCTCCCTCCCAGAGCTCCAAGGTGGTTGCCCAGAAGGGGCAGAAGAGAGGGGCGGCACCGGCGGTTAAGGGGCAAGGGACCCAACCTGCCAGGCAGAAGGCCCCCCGCCCTCCTCGTACTGCGGCGGTCACCATCAACCTAGCTGCCGAGGCTAAGGTCTCATACGCCGAGGCCATGCTCATGGCCCGGGAGCGGGTCAAGTTGGAGGAGCTGGGCATCACGGCGTTGATGCCCAGAAGAGCTCGGACCGGTGGCTTGGTCCTCGAGTTACCTGGGGAGGACAGGACGGAGAAAGCTGCCAAGTTGGCTGACCGACTCCGCCAGGTGTTCAATGGGACCGAGGTGAGGGTTGCCCGCCCCATAAAAATGGGCGAGGTTAGGGTGACCGATTTCGACGGCTCGGTCACCCCGGCGGAGGTGGCGGCCGCATTGGCCGCTGCGGGGGGTTGCTCCGCTGAAGAAATTAAAATGGGGGAGATTCGCACCTCCCCCCAAAGGATGGGGACTGTCTGGGCGAGATGCCCTCTAGCGGCACTCAAAAAGTTATCCGCCTCTGGGAGGGTTCTGGTCGGGTGGTCCTCGGCCAGAATACAGGCGCTACCACCGCGGCCATTGCAGTGCTATCGCTGCCTGGAAAGAGGGCATGTTAGGCAGCGATGCACCTGCGAAGCTGATAGGTCCGACCGCTGCTATGCGTGCGGAGAGTCGGGCCACGTGGCCAGCAAGTGTAGCGCCACCCCGCGGTGCCCCCTCTGTGCGGACCTGGGGCGGCCCGCGGGGCATCGATTGGGGGCAAAAGGTTGTGCCCCCTCCTCCTCCCAGAGGAAGAAGAAGAGTGCCGTTGAAGGGGCAGGAACAGCCCCCAAGGAACAGGCATCAAGGACCAAGCCTGCGGAGTCGAAGAAGGGGGGCAAGAAAAATCCCCCTGCCAAGTCGGCGAGTAAAAATGCCGCGGAGGCGGCTCGTAAAGCCTAGGTATGGGGCCCAAGGGCCCTATACTTCAGGCCAACTTGAACCACTCGGCCAGGGCTCAGGACATGTTGTTCCAAACCCTGGCCGAGTGGAAGGCTGGGTTGGCGGTGGCCGCGGAGCCGTACCGAGTCCTCGACAGACCAGATTGGTTCGGGGACGAGGACGGCTCCGTGGCGATTATTGGCACCGCAGTACCCCCACACCCCGCCCCACTGGAACGGGGCCGGGGGTTCGTCGGCGTGCTGTGGGGTGAAATAGCGGTGGTGGGGCTCTATGCCCCGCCCAGATGGCCTCTCGCGCAATATGAACAGTACCTGGACCGGGTGGGGGACTTTGTCTCCCGTTGTTCCCCCCGGCCAGTGCTAGTCCTCGGGGACTTTAATGCCCATGCGTCACTTTGGGGCTCCCCGAGGACAGACGCGAGAGGCAGGGCGGTCGTAAATTGGGCGGCGGGGCTAGGACTCCACCTGCTCAATGTGGGGTCCGTTAGCACCTGCGTGCGTGCCCAGGGGGAGTCTATAGTCGATCTGTCTTTCGCTACTCCCCTGGCCGCGCGTATGGTGCAGAGATGGAGGGTGGTGGAAGAGGCGGTCACACTTAGTGACCATCTATACATCCGCCTCGACCTTACCACCACCGCCCGCCGCCCCTGTGGACCACCACCGCTACGATGGGCGCTGAAGAGGATGGACGAGGACGTGCTGATGGCTGCAGCCCTCGCTCTGGCCTCGCTGCCAACACCTGCCGGGCCGGTCGCGGACATTAGGGAGGAGGTAGAATGGTTCCGGGGAGCCATGAAGGCGGTGTGCGACGCCGCCATGTCCCGGGCCAAGAACCTCCCCAGGCGGGCCGCCTACTGGTGGACGGGCGAAATTGGTGATCTGACACGAGATTGTCTCGCAGCCCGTTGCCAGTGGCAAAGGGCCCGCAGGAGAAGGACATTCCGCGACCCAGCGAGGGAGGAGGATCTGTACGGGCAGTACCGAATTTTGGAGACTGCCCTACAGGCAGCCATCAGGGAGTCTAAATCCCGGTCATGGGACGAGCTCCTAGGCTCTCTCCAGAAGGACCCATGGGGGCGCCCATACAAAATGGTGATGGGCAAGCTTAAGCCCTGGGCGCCCCCGGTCACGGAGAGCCTCGACCCCCAGTTTTTGGGACGGGTAGTCGACACTTTGTTCCCACGAGAGAGGGAACACACCCGCCCCCCGCCGGACCCCGAGGAGGTGGATTGGTCCGACGAACTGGGGGTCACGGAGGAGGAGCTGGCCGGGGCGATTAAACGGATGGGGGCCCGAAACACTGCTCCGGGCCCCGATGGCGTCCCCGGCCGTGCCTGGGTGAAGGCTCTACGCGTCCTCGGTCCGAGATTGAGACGCCTCTTCAGCGCCTGCATTAAGGATGGAGTCTTCCCAGAACAGTGGAAGACGGGGCGGCTAGTCCTCATCCGGAAGGATGGGCGACCCGCCGACAGTCCCTCGGCCTACCGGCCCATCGTGCTGTTGGACGAGGTGGGGAAGTTGTTCGAGCGGATTCTGGTATCCCGCCTCGTCCAGCACCTGTCCCAGGAGGGTCCCGACTTGGCCGAGTCGCAATATGGCTTCAGGCGGGGGCGCAGCACTATCGACGCAATCCAGTCGATGCGCTCCCGCTGCGACTCGGCCACGTCCCGGGGCAGGGTGGCGTTAGGCGTTAGTCTAGACATCGTCAACGCCTTCAACACCCTGCCTCACGGGACGATAAGGGGGGCGCTGATACGCCACAAGGCGCCCCCTACATGAGGAGGATCGTCGGCGACTACCTCCGGGACAGGAAGATTGTGTACAGGGGCCGGGATGGCCAGATGCACGAGAGGGACGTGGACTGTGGCGTACCCCAGGGTTCTGCGAAAGGTCCCACACTTTGGGACCTGGGGTACGACCCGGTCTTGCGGGTCGAGCTCCCGACCGGTGTGAGCCTCACGTGCTTCGCAGATGATACGCACGTGTTGGCCGTCGGTCGGGGGTGGAAAAGGACTAGCCGCCTCGCCGAGATTGGCGTCGCTGCCGTTGCCGCGGGGATCCGGCGGCTGGGGCTTCAGCTAGCTCCCCACAAAACCGAGGCGATGTGGTTTTACTCGCCTCGACGTGGGGTTGCGCCACCGCCCCAGTCGGTGGTCCATGTGAGTGGAGTCGACGTCCAGGTCGGGAAGGGCCACAGGTACTTGGGCCTCCACCTGGACAGCCACTGGCGCTTCGAGGAGCACTTCGGTCGTCTGGCCCCTAGACTAGACAGGGCAAGCAACGCACTTGCCCGTCTACTGCCCAATATCAGGGGGCCCAACGAGAAGGTTCGCCGTCTCTACGTGGGGATCGTGCGGAGCATGGCCCTCTATGGTGCGCCCATATGGGCGAACGCCCTGATGGATTCCCGGCGCAGCCAACAACTGCTGCGCCGGGCTGAGAGAAGGATAGCCATCAGGGTAATCAGAGGTTACCGCACGGTCCGCAACGAGGCGGCGATGACCCTGGCGGGGGTTGTCCCCTTCAAATTTCAGGCGGAGGGTGACGCCGAAGTCTTCTGGCGTCTGCGTGCCCTTCGTCGGGACGGGATCCCGCCAGAAGAGATGACCGAAACTGTTGCTAGGATTAGGCGCCAGGCCCGGCAGAGAGCCCTGGGTCGGTGGCGACGCGAGCTCGTCGAGAGCGGCGCCACCGCCCAGCGCGTGGCCGCGGCGGTCCTTCCAGTGCTCAAGAAATGGAGGGACCGCGGCCACGGAAGGCTCACGTTTAGGACCACACAGGTGCTCACCGGACACGGTTGTTTCGGTGAGTTCCTGCACTGGATCCGGGCGGAGGGGACGGCAGCATGCCATCACTGCGGGGCGGGGCGGGACACCGCGCAACATACCCTGGAGCACTGTCCAGCGTTTGCGCGGGCCCGTCACGCCCTGCGGTGCGAAGTTGGTGGTGATCTCTCGCCGGCGGCACTTGTCAAAGAGATGCTCGCCGGCGAGAATCAGTGGAGGGCGGTGACCGATTACTGCGAGACGGTCATCGCCCTGAAGGAGGAAGCGGAGCGGGGTCGGGACAGAACCGACCCCATCCGCAGAAGAACGAGGGGGCGTCGTCGGGGGAGACCCCCTGACGGCGTCACCTGAGGGAGATGGGGCGGTGGGCCGTGAAGATGTTACATACCAGGCCCACCGCCCCCAACGGGGAGAAGAGGATGGGGGGAGCACTCTCTCCCTCTGAAGGGGAGTTCTGTGGGGGGACACCAGTCACCCCCCGGAAGAGGAGCACCGGAGAGGGGCGAACGCCCTTCCCCCGACACCGATCGCGCGGCCCCGCGAAACTTATGCAGGGCCGCATGGGGCCGGGGCTGGGGCCTCGGTCCCTATGGCACGCGGCCCGTCATCGGGTGTGGCCCCCGATGGCGGCGGAGTTTGGCACGTAGGGGGAGGGCCAAAGCTAGACCCTCCCCCGAGCAAGGCGGCGTCAACGCACCATGGGTGTTTGGGCCCCGATGTTGTTCGTCAGATGTCCCGGGGCCCTCCCCAACACACAGCGTAGGCCACCGTGGGGGTTTTAGCCGGTAAAAATCCGGCACTACCCTCGGCTCCTCCCCAGGAGGGCTGGGGGCGTCTTTCGAAGATTTCCCCCACGTAAGAAAAAAAAGGTTTCAGGGGGAATCCATTGTGGATCTGGGCTGGGCGTCCCCTGTGGCCGGGCGCATGATGCAAGATTGGAGGGTGGCGGCGAGGGAGACGCTGAGTGATCATCTATACATCACCTTCAGCTACTCCCTCCACACCGCCCCCAGGCCGGCGCGTGGCCCGCCACTGCGTCGCAGGGTGCTGAAGAGGCTGGACAAGGACATGCGGATGGCCGCAGCCCTTGCCGGGCCGGTCGCGGACCTTGAGGGGGAGGCCAAGTGGTTCCGGGAGGCGATGACCGCAATATGCGACACCGCCATGCCCCGGGCCCCGCGCCTGCTCCCCCGGAGGGCGGTGTACTGGTGGTCGGGCGACATTGCGGATCTCCGATCCGAGTGTCAGCACGCCCGGCGCCAGTGGCAGCGCGCCCGAAGGGCTCGAGTCCGCCACCCGGCGAGGGAGGATCTGCTGAGGGGCACATACCAGGTCTTCGTGGTATCCCTGAGGCAGGCCATCAGGAACGCGAAATCCCGGGCGTGGGAGGAGCTCCAAGGCTCTCTGGACGAGGACCCGTGGGGGCGCCCTTACCGGATGGTGATGGCAAGCTCCGCGCACGGGTGCCCACGGTCTCGGAGAGCCTGGACCCCCAGCTGCTGACGCGGGTAATAGACACCCTCTTCCCCCGTTCCGGGGGAACGTCGCACCTGCGCCACCAGCAAGGGCCGGCGGAGCCTGTCGCCTGGTCCGCCAACCTGGGGGTCACAGAGGAGGAGATGGACGATGCCGTCAGAAGGCTCGGGGCCAAGAACACCGCGCCGGGCTTGGACGGCATCCCCTGCCGCGCCTGGGTTATCGCGTCCGGCGTCCTAGGTCCGAGGCTGTGCCGCCTCTTCAGCGCCGCTATGGAGCAGGGGGTGTTCCCCTCGATTTGGAAGGAAGGGCGGCTGGTCCTCCTCCGAATGGACGGACGGCCCGCAGATTCTCCCTCTGCGTACCGGCCCATTGTGCTGTTGGACGAGGTGGGAAAGCTCTTCGAGCGTGTCATCGCAAACCGCCTCGTCCACCACCTGTGGAGCGTTGGCCCCGATCTGCCCGACATCCAGTTCGGGTTTCGCGAGGGTCGCAGCACCATCGACGCTATCCAGCGCACCCTCGCCGAGTCGGCCACGTCCCGGGGTGGGGTGGCGCTGGACGTCTCCTTGGACGTTACAAACGCGTTCAACACCCTGCTCCGTGGGACGATACGGGGGGCGCTGGTTCACCGCAACGTCCCCCCGTATCTGCAGAGGATCATCGGGGCCTTCCTGGATGGCAGGTGGATACTGTACACGGGCCGGGACGGTACGCTGCACGGGAGAGAGGTCGACCGCGGAGTGCCCCAGGGGTCCGAACTGGGCCCCCCCTTATGGAACGTGGGGTACAACGCGGCGCGGCGGGTGAACCTCCCGCCCGGGGTGTGGGCCACGGTATTCGCAGATGACTACTACCTGCTGCCCAGCGGGCGGGACTGGTTGAGGACCTGCCGTCGTGCCGAGGTGGGGGTCGCCATCGTGTGAAGAGCGATCCGGGGGCTGGGTCTGGCGCTGGTTCCTCACAAGACCGAGGCCATGTGGTTCTTCGAGCCTCGGCGTGGGGTAGCCCCTCCGACCCAGCTCTGGCTCGAGGTCGACGGGTGCCGGATCGTGATCGGCCGGGGTCTTCGATACCTCGGCCTGTATCTCGACAGCCACTGGCGGTTCGATGTTCACTTCGACCGCCTGGCTCCCCGATTGGAACAGGTCGCGACCAATCTTGGCCGCCTGTTGCCGAACCTCGGGGGGCCGGCAGTGAGGGTTCGCCGCCTATACGTGGGTATCTTCCGGTCCATAGCCCTAAACGGGGCTCCTGTATGGGCCGGCGATCTGGCGGTCAGCAGGCACAGCTGCACTCTGCTGCGGCGGGTGGAGCGCCGGCTGGCCATCAGGATCGTGCGGGGCTACTGCACGACCCCCTACGAGGGGACGATTGTCCTGGCGGGTCTCATCCCACTCCGGTACCAGGCGGTGGTCGAATCCAGTACATACTGGTATTCGCGAGCCCTCCGCCAGGCCGGGGAAGACCCGCCGGGGCCGACGATCGAGGAACACCGGAGCCAGGCCCGACTGGTCGCGGCGGAAAGGTGGCAGAGATCCCTAGAATACGGGGCTGCCGCCGGAAGCCGCGCCGTCGGGGCGGTCCTGCCGATGATATCGGAGTGGCGGGACCGCGGCCACGGCGGCCTGTCGTTCCGGGTCACGCAGGTGCTCTCCGGACACGGGGTGTTCGGGGAGTTCCTGTGCCGGAGGAACAGGGAATGGACCCCCCACTGTTGGCTCTGCCGGGCGGCGCGGGACACCGCACAACACACGCTGGCGGAGTGCCCGGAGTTCGTAGTGGCCCGCCACGCCCTGACGGCAGAAATAGGGGAGGATCTCTCGCCGGCAGGCGTCGTCAGACAGATGCTTGCTGGCGAGACAGAATGGAGGGCCGTGACCACCTTCTGCGAGGAGGTCATTGCCCTCAAGGAGAGGTCCGAGCGGGATCGTGAAAGGTATGATCCCGCTCGGTGAGCGGGATCGTGAAAGGTATGATCCCGCTCGGTGAGGTCGCGGACGTGGGACGCGACTACGTCGCCAGGATCCGCCGCCGGTGTAAGCGCCGCGGGGGGGGGCGATGGCGGCTTTCGCTGTTTGCCCTCTCGGCGCGACGGATGCGGGACGGGATAGTGTAGCGGGAGGGCCCGTGTGCCCTCCCGCCTCCTGGGGAGATTTTACGGGGGGTGTTTCTTTTGGGGTGGGAGAGGTCGCGGTGTACCCTCCCGCCCCGGACGAAATGAGCCCGAACCCCGGTCGGACTCGGGGGCGTGCGGGTGGGGAACCCGTTCTCAATCGGGGGCCCCTCTCCGTCCGCCTCGGGGGGGCCGGGTGACTCCGGGCGGAGAGTGGCGATTTCCCTCCCACGTTGGGAGTGGCGCTGGCCCCCACAGGGGGGGTGCAGCACAATCGAGGGAGTCCCCCTGGAGGGTGGCCGGCCACGGCTCACCGCAGCCCACAGGGGGACGACTCGGCGGGCCGCAGGCGCCCTGTTTGGGCGCCATTGCACGCGGACCCGGGGAGTAGCCGGCACCGGAAGCCGGCGGAGCGAAGGACAGGGACCGACCTTCCTCGCGGGCGGGCGGGGGGTTGCTCCTCCCCGTAGCCTGTGAGGAGATCGAGGCGCGGGGACTGTAGGCGGTACGGGCTGCGGGGCCCGGCCGCCAATGCACGCGGTTCCCCCGCGATGGAGCCGGCACCGGGTGCGACCCCTGGTGTTCTTATGTAAGATTTCCCCACGAAAAAAAAAGGTTGGATTCCCGCTGGACGCGTCGAGGAGAGCGCACGTGTTTCGTGGTCGCTCCGTGGTTAGATTTTCAACGCGGTGGATGGCGGCTTAGTTATTGGCGTTTTTTGGTAAAATCATTTTTGTTATGTGTTCGGAAGTGCTATTGTGTCGTTTTTTGATTAAATATTGTGTTAATTTATTGTTAAATAACGAAAACGTGATGTGATAAACATTGGACATTATTCATGGATAATTTTCGTTAATTGGAAACGATTCGCAGTGAAATTCCGCGATTTAGGGAGCCATAGCTCCAAAACTACGCATCTGATCAAAAAATCTCATGGAACATAAAAAGTAGGAAATTAAATTTCCTACAAAAAACGTCTTTAAACATATTGCCATAGCTCGCACCGTTCCGAGATATTTGCCTTTATAATGTTGGTGCGGCTACGGAACTTTAATTATCTCGACATATCTCGAAAACTGCGCATCTGATCAAAAAACGTTTAGGAGGAGTTCAGCCACATACACGCGCACAGAAGAAATATATATATAAAGATAAGAATGTCATTATTACTATATCTCTACGTTAGAAATAATGTAATATACTGATTACTTCATACAGATCAATGTACATTTAATAACAATATCATTATTAGTATACCTGCATTAGATATAATGTAATATACAGATACCTTCCTAAAGATCAAGGCACATTAGTAACAATATCATTAATTACTATATCTGCATTAGACATAATGTATACCCTCATACCATACTACAGATCAATGTACATTTAATAACAATATTATTATTACTGTATCTACGTTAGACATAATGTAATATTTAGATACTTTCCAACAGATCAATGTACATTTAATAATAATATCATTATTACTATATGTGCATTAGATATGTAATATACTTTAAATAACAATATCATTATTACTATATCTGCATTAGATATGTAATATACATTAATAACAATATCATTATTAGTATATCTACATTAGAGTAATGGAATATACTGATTCCCTAATCAAGAACAATGTGCATTTAATAAAAATATCATTATTACTATATCTGCATTAGATATGTAAACACATTTAGTAACAATATCATTATTGCTATATCTGCATTAGATATATAATATACATTTAATAACAATATCATTATTAGTATATCTACATTAGATATAATCGAATATACTGATACCTTCCTACAGATCAGTGTACATTTAATAACAATATCATTATTACTATACCCACATTAGAATAATGTGTTGTCGGCTAGAATGAGAGGTTTTCGGAAAGGCGTGGATTCCGTCTGTTCAAAGACTGGGCGTCGAGGAGAAGATGAACGACACAGCTTAAGCGTCACTAATTGTGTGTAACTTATAATTTTTACACAATGAGCCATGAATTAAGCAGCACAAAAATCACACTTGTGTTTTAATTTGGAATTACACGATTCACAGACTTCGCAGTGCAAGGCTATGACGAGAGTCACTTACGTCACGCGGCGCCGGCGCAAACACGTGACGAGCCCGCGCGCCGCCCGCCGCAGCCGCTACGCGGCGCCGGACCCCGAGCCGCTCGCGCAAGCCAACAGGCCGCGAGCGAAGATATAAAGGGCAGCCAGCGGCGATAGAGACAGAATTCTCTGGAAGTGCGAACCATCCGTTCAAGCGACAAAAGAGCATTCGCGATCGACTGGGACGAGACCCACGATCGTACCGGACAAAAGGACCGCGCAAAATCGAGCGTAACGGGACCGCTGTCCCATCGAGACCGCGTCGCGCCGCGTTACCGGGTCAAATCACTCAGCGCCCGCGCGCGCCTCCGTAGCTATAAGACCGCGTAGTACTAAGTTAGCCGTAAGCGCGTCCCCTGTATCATAACATCCTCCCAAATAGTACGTAAGACAGATTAGAATATGTTAATACGTTTCGGTTGCCATTGCGTTACAGACCGACTTGTACTAACGAACGGACCGTCACCTGCCACGACGGAGGACGAATAAACGATACGTTACCTACGCACCGCTAAGTTATTTATCGACCAATCCCATTCCCCACGCAGCTGCTGTCTCGGGACGAGACCCGAACGCGGTACTGCAGCGCTCGGCACTACCTACCCGAGCGCACCCGTGTACCGGTTACATGGCGATCCTGCCAGGATCTAGTAGGTAAAATACGGCAACCGAACTCGCGAAATTGTAAAACCGATAGCATAGAGTAAGGAACAGATTAAACGCATCCCCAATATGGCGTGGATCCAGGCCCTCAATAAAGCGGCCGTGGCCGACATCCTCGACGAACTCGGCTACGACGCCACGGGCACTATCGCCGACCTCCGCTCGCAGACTCCGCGAATTCGCGCAAGCACACGCCGACGACGAGCGCATCACCAGATGGAAGCGCCAGGCCAAGGACGAAGGAGGGCCAGCCCCGCCAGCCACCACAGAGGAGAAGCCAGCCCAACCGACCGTCACCGACAAAGCCCCAAACCAGCTCAACCGCCACGGCGGACAGCCACGCAGAGCCCATAGCCCTCCCCCCCCCTTCGAAAGACTACCCGAGACGCCATCGAGAAATACAAAAGTTGAACTGCCACTTCGCCGGCACCAATCTGTACGAATTCCTGGACCGAGTGGAGGAACCCCGCAAGGCGTACAGGCTAACCCACGAACAATTAACCGACGGACTCCCCGAGCTCTTTCGCGGAGAGGCCCTGGAGTGGGTCCGTACACCCAAGACGAATGGCAGTCATGGGAGGACATCATACGCGAGCTAAAACTAAACTTCCTCCCACCAGACGAGGAAGACAACCTAGAGGACAAATCCAGCGCCCGTAAGCAGCACCCAACGAAGGGTGCGGACGAACATAACGGCCCTGCGGACACTCCTACGCCGCAGGGTGAAGCCTCTACCCCCCGTACACTCGACCGCATCTATAAAAACTGCGCGCAGAGTATCGGCTCCATATCCCCCGCACCACCCATCTCCTCCATAATCGAACTCCTCCGCCAAGGCGAAAAGATTCGAGGAGCTACGACGACAATTACAGCCGAGGGAGAAGCCCGACAGCCCCCAAAAACCAAGCACCTTACGGCAAACGAACCTCGGCACCGGACGTACCCTATGACCGACAGAGCCCCTGCTGGAGGTGCAAGGGCACGGCCACCAAGACGAAGGCTGCACCCGCCTGGCGACTATTCTGCTCCTTCTGCGGGAAGGAAGGGTAAGCCGGCAACAGTGCGGATTGCCCCAACTCAGGCAGGCGGGAACGACAGCGCGTCCGAACCCGTCGCGCCTGCCGTTCGGCCCGCTGTCTAGAAGACGGGCGCATCATGCTCACCCTACGGCCGCCGGATACCCACCAGGGCCCTGGTCGACACCTGGGCCCGCCACCTCGTTCAGCAGCACTCAAACGGCCGCCCTCCTCCGTAGACGAGGATGGAAACAGCGCCACGAACACTCACCGCAATAGTGGCCGACGGAAATAAAACTAACATTAACGAAAGCCTCGAAGGCACCATCACCACACTGGGCACCTCCATCCAAACACCCATTCTATGTGCTAACCCACCCTCCCCCACGAGATTATACTCGGCCATGGACATACTCACAAAACCTGGGGTACGTGGGATCCATCGCCGGGGTACCCATCCGACCAATCGCCCCGACCCCGCCGACAAACCATAAGCGACAACCCATTTGCAGCACAGAAGGGTTACGCACCGCCACGGCCGAAGAGAAGCAGCACCTCCAAGAGTTCCTCGACCAAGAGGGTCGGCCAATTCGCAGACATCACGGACCCCACCCCTTATCCGACACACGATACGGCTGCAAACACGCAGCCGATCAAGCAGCGGTATCGCCCAAGAAACCCGGCCATCCAGCCAATCATCGACCAAGAGGTCGGAAAATGGTCGAGGAGAAGAGCATCGAGCCCTCCCAGAGCCCGTGGAGCTCCCCATGGTCATCGTCAAGAAAAAAGACGGCAGACCGCCGATTCTGCTCGACTACCGGCGAGTAACCAGGTCTGCGAGCGGGACGCCTATCCCCTCCCGCAGATCAACGCGCAACCTCTCGACAAATTACGAGGAGCACGGATCCTATCAAAAATCGACCCGAAGAATGTGGTACTGGCAGGTCGAGCTCACCAAAGAGAGCCGACCAATAACCGCGTTTCACAGTCCCAGGGAGGGGACTAAATGCAATTCCGCCGTCGTCCTTTCGGCCTCCACTCCGCCCCTGCGACATTCCAGCGACTGCTCGCAACCGTGATCGGCCCCGAACTAGAACCCTTCGCCTTCGCCTATCTAGAATGACATCATCGTCGTGAGCAACTCGTTCGAGGAACACCTCCAACACCTACGGACCGTGTTCCAACGACTCCGACAAGCCAATCTACGCATGAAACCTAGACAAATGCGAGTTCTGCGTGCCCCAAACTAGCCTACCTCGGCCACATTATAAATAAAGATGGCATCCACACAGACCCCGAAAAAATCAAAAGCCATCACAGAAATGCCCGCTCCGACCACCATCAAAGGCCTACGACGCTTCCTAGGCATGGTCTCATGGTACAGACGCTTCATACCAACGCAGCTTCCCTCACCGCACCGCTGAACCAGCTGCTAGAGAAATCAACCAGATGGCAGTGGAACAAGGAACAAGAGCAGGCATTCGAGTCACTCAAAAAAACACCTCGCAACGACGCCAATCCTGGCCTGCCCAGACTTCTCCCAACCGTTCACGCTACAAACCGATGGCCAGTAACTCAGGCATCGGGCAGTGCTAACGCAGCGGATTAACGGAACCGACCGAGTCATCGCGTACGCAAGCCGAACGCTAAACAAGGCAGAAAAGAACTACAGCGTACCGAACTAGAGTGCCTAGCATAGTGTGGGGGGTCCGCAAAATGAGGGGATACCTGGATGGGTTAACCGTTTTACCGTCCTAACAGACCACCAATCCCTCCAGTGGCTCCAGAAAAATCGACAACCCCTCCGGCCGCCTCGCGCGCGGGCATTGGAGCTTCCAGCAATACGACTACGTCATCAAGTACCGTCGGGGAAGCGGAAAACACAGTCGCGGATGCCCTATCAAGGCAGACCGCCGTAGCGGCCATAACCCGCACCAAATGCCGGTGGTACACCAGCCGAGTAAAAGAAACGCACGAAAACCCCGAAAACACACCCGACTACTGTATCAGGGACGGGCGACTAATACCGCCACAGTCTCCATCGCCTGGACCACAACGACGACTCGGACAGCTGGAAACTCTGCATCCCCAAGGAAGAGCGAACGGCTATCCTATACGAAAACCACGACAAGCCAACAGCGGGCCACCTAGGAGTCGCCCGAACAATCGCCAGACTCGCTCAAAAATTTACTGGCCGGGCATGTTCACCGACACAGCAAGTACGTGCGAGCATGCACAACATGTCAGGCCTATAAGGTACCAGCAACAGCAGCCACCCGGGCGTATGCTCGCCCTAGCCGCCACCAGGCCGGCGCAGATCGTCAGCGCGACCTCGTCGGAACCGCTCCCCCGATCAGCAGAGGGCACACCACCCTACTCGATCATGCAAGACAAGTTTACGAAATGGGTCGAAACAAAGCCACTAGAAAGGCAACCGCCCAGCCATCTCCGGGCATTCAAGGAGCAGGTGATACTAAGGCATGGCTGTCCAGATACCGTCGTAACCGACAACGGACGCAGTTCATAAGCTCCGAGTTCACACGCCTACTGGAGGCTAGCGGGATAACAAACCCGCCGAACGCCGCCGTACACCCCACAATGCAACCCGGTCGAGCGAACGAACCGCGTCCTCAAGACAATGATCGCCCAATTCACCCAAGGGCGACACACGAAGTGGGACCACCACCTGCCGGAGCTGGTATTCGCATAAACACGTCAGTGTCCGAGGCAACGGGCTTCACGCCGGCCTACCTCACCTACGGCAGAGAGCTAGCGGCACCCGGCGACCGAAATGCACACCCAGGGAACGGAACAACACCCCAAGACCGCCAACGCCGTCTATCAGAGGCCTACGAGCTGGTTCGAGTCAACCAAGCGCGAGCCTTCCACAAACAGGCCAAACACTACGACCTACGGCGGAGACAATGGGAACCCCGAGTCGGAGACGAGGTATGGAAAAAACACACGTACTCTCAGACAAGGGCAAACAAATAAACGCCAAGCTAGAACCAAAATATACCGGGCCACTAGTCGTGCGAAAAAAACATTCACCGGCGTCCTACGACCTCGCCGACAACAGAGGCCGAGTACACAGAAATGTACACATCGGCGACCTAAAACCGGCTAAAGGGCACACTAACGCTCAAGGCGTGCGTAATAACAGTTGCGACAATGGAACCGCCAACGACGGTTCGCAAGGCAACACGCCCGCGAATCACAGTGCCAGCAAGCAAGAGCCCACGTTCCGGGTGGACGGCCGTCCACCCGCCATCAGGGCCAGGCCACAAACGGCACCACAAACACGCGGACCCAGGACCGCCACCCGTCGACCAATAACGACGCTACTGACGGTGGCAGCCCAGGCACGCCGACCGGCAAGACGGAGCCGGAAAACCGGCGATACCCGAGCCGGGTATTCCACCGGGGCAACTCCACCGCCGACAGGGAGACCGACCCGGAACGTGCAGCTCCCAGACGGGGGAGAAGCCACGATCCCAGTAGGGACGAGGAAGTGGAGGCTCCGGCGACACGGGCAGCATCGCACGCTGCGATTCCAGCCCAGCGGGGACCTGTGCTACGCAGGACCATGGGAGGACGATAGGTAACAGACCGCCCCCCCCCCCCCCCCCCAAGAAAGGGGAAGATGTGACGAGAGTCACTTACGTCACGCGGCGCCGGCGCAAACACGCGACGAGCCCGCGCGCCGCCCGCCGCAGCCGCTACGCGGCGCCGGACCCCGAGCCGCTTGCGCAAGCCAACAGGCCGCGAGCGAAGATATAAAGGGCAGCCAGCGGCGATAAAGACAGAATTCTCTGGAAGTGCGAACCATCCGTTCGAGCGACAAAAGAGCATTCGCGATCGACTGGGACGAGACCCACGATCGTACCGGACAAAAGGACCGCGTAAAATCGAGCGTAACGGGACCGCTGTCCCACCGAGACCGCGCCGGCCGCGTTACCGGGTCAAATCACTCAGCGCCCGCGCGC